>NC_056735.1:1310792200-1311059700 GCF_019279795.1 Protopterus annectens | reverse complement strand
ATCATTTATAAAAACAGAGAAAAGAAGGGGACCAAGTATGGAGCCCTGAGGGACCCCAATGTTGTTGGACAGCAGTTGAGATAGACTATTTTGCCATTGGACTGCTTGTTGCCGGTCAGCGAGGTAGTCCTTAAACCAGCTTAGTGCTAATTTGTCAAGATGAAGGGTTTGCAGGGTGTGGAGCAATAATTGGTGGTTAACCATGTCAAAAGCTTTCGATAAGTCAAGAAAGAGAGCAGAGGATATAAGTTTTTTGTTGCGGTTGCTATTAATTGAGTCAACAAAGGAGAGGAGAGCACTGGTCGTACTGTGATGGGGGCGAAAGCCATACTGGGTAATAGACAGAAGATTATTGATGGTGAGGTAGTGAAGGAGTTGTTTGTGAACACACCGTTCCAGTATTTTAGCTATAGGAGACAGTATTGCGATAGGCCTATAGTTAGAGGTTTCCATGATTGAGCCTCCCTTATGAAGTGGGATGATGTAAGAAATTTTCCAAATTGAGGGGATGGTAGCCTCAGATATGGATCTGTTAATCAATATTGATATGGGATAGGCAATGACATCTGATGCTAATTGTAAGTATTCCGCTGGGAGGCGATCGGCCGCAAGGGTGGACGGTTTCAGTTTTTTTAATAGGGTACGAATATAGGAGGTAGATACTGTTTGAAGTTTAAAGGTGAGAGGAGGTGAGTCATGAGGACGGGTTGATTGGCTAGGGACTGGATGGTCTCAGTGAAAAAAATGTTAAAGATATTGGCTACTTCCTCTGGATCTTTGCTAGAGAGTTGGTCGGGCGTTGGGGTAGTAGATTTACCAGGATGGAGGAGGTTCTTGAATGCAGCCCAGAACTTTTTTGGGTTAGTCTGATGTTTGTCCTGGAGTTGACAGAAGTAGTGTTTTTTGTCTCAAGCAATGTCAGATTTCGTGGAGTTTCTAAGCTGTTGAAATTTAATATGGTCTAGGGGAGTTTTGGTAGTTCTCCATGTTTTCCAAGCGTGGTCACGGAGTTTAATTTTTGCTTTGGTTTCTCTTGTTAGCCAGGAAGCTATGCGGTCGCTGGTTCTAATTAGACGGGTTGGTGCATGGGAGTCAAGAATGTTTAGGAATGTGTCATTGAAGTATGACATACCTTCGGCTAGGGGTAGGGTATATAGGGTCGACCAATTGCAGAATTTTAGTTCTGCTAGGAATAGTTCAGGGTTAAACTTTTTCCTATTTCTGATAAGTTTATATATGGGTGGCTTGGTAAAAGCAAATTTGTGCTTTATAATGTAAGTGATAAGGTGGTCACTAAGGTCATTGGGGAGGGTGCCGGTGGTATAGTTGTTCGGATCTTTATTGATAAGTATCCAGTCAATCATACTCTCTTTTTGCTGGGTGTTGCCAATTCTGGTTGGAGATGAGATTTTTTGGGAGAAGCCATGTAGATTAATTGGGTGGGGATTTGTCTTAGAGGCGTAGTGGGACCAGTCAATGTTAAAGTCCCCTAGTATAATGATTTCTTGAGGGTAGTTGTTGGCTAATCAATTTAAGGTTTGCTCTAGGTTTTCTATTTTCTTCCCTGGTGGGATATAGATAACTACAAGATTGATACATTTTTGGGAGTTTAGGCAAATCTTTAGTGCAATAAGTTCGATATTAGAGACCTGAGGGGGATGCAGTGGGTTCTTAATGATGTTTAATCTGTTCTTAAACATGACAGCTATTCCCCCGCCCTTTTTGGTTATTCGATCTTTCCTTAGGATGTTATAACCAGGTGGAAGAATTTCTTCATCCTTAGTGGTGGGTTTAAGCCATGTTTCAGAAAGACACATGATATCTGGGGAGTGAGTGGCTATCATCATATATATATATATATATATATATATATATATATATATATATATATATATGGATAAATATAGATATATATGGATATATATGGATATATATATAGATATATGGATATATATGGATATATATAGATATTTATAGATATGTATAGATATGTATGTGTATATATATATATATATATATATATATATATATATATATATATATATATATATATATATATATATATATATATATATATATATATATATATATATATATATATAGAGAGAGAGAGAGGGAGACACGGGGTCATATGTACTGCAACAGGTGCCTGTTGACCAAGGCATGGACTGAACACCAGTGTTGGTACTGCAGTGCCATACCCCATTCCAAAACACTTTATGCAGTAACTACCACATAGGTGTTAGCCTGCCTAACACTGAAGGTGTCAGAAGAGAACATGGGTCACAGGTGGACAGTAGGCTCCCCTTTGATAACCACAGTGCCACACTAGTCTTGTAATCTCTCTACGTGGTATGTGTCATCACAAAAGGTGTGTCATCCAGGGAAATATAGGTCAGTGTACCCCTCTACTCCTCACAATGTCCCATGTGGTATGCACCTCACATGACAACTACTGCAAGTGGAAAGGCCACAGACATACCTAACAAAGAGTGATACTGCCCTCAAACACATGCCCTATGCAGACTGACCCACAAAATCACAGCTAGAGTGCGTTGCATACTGCCTACCCAGAGATTACCACTGCTGGACATATAGAGGTATGTCACACCCATAGAAGTTGGACAACCACCATGACCACACCTCACAATCCCTCCGGGCTACATGACCTAGTGCCCTAATCCTTGTCACCACACTAAACAGCACATGCTGGAGGTACAGGTTCCTATACACAAAGTTGCCATACTCTGGACTAAACCATCCAGCATTAACAAACAAGGCTCCTCATTAGTAGATGTCATACATAACCCTGATGAATGTTATGGAGATAGGTAATATGCCCTGGGAGTCACCTCTGTGTATCCGTTTGATGGGAGCAAGTGAAATCACATTACATGTGTGTCAAAGGGTAGCATATGGCTAGGCTGCGCTAGCCCAGGGGCCAATAGCGTATTACATAACTATGACACAATGCACACACACATGTACTCAGTGCAATACCTGCTATGTGAGGTGGAATGAGTGTGACACTGACTGTGTGCAAGGTCTGTAAAGGTGTGATAGCTTAGTGTGAGGTTGTGTCTGTCATGGTAGTTTGTGTCCTAGGTGTGAGGCCAGAGGAAGATGTGTCAGTTATTGGGATGCAGACATAGTAGGATGGCATATGTTGTGACGTAGTTCCCTGTGTACAACTGCGGTGTCCCACTGTGGGCTGAAGCAATACATGTATGCCCAGTAAGTGGTACTGCTGTTGAATCCAGCTCACATATGAACTGTTGTACTACCTAAAGCTGTAGTCCTAAACACCACAGTATGGTGTATGTTCACATTCCCTGGTAACACTGCCTTGTGTGTTTCCTGTAGTCTGCACAGATTACATACCTCATGCATAGGTATCTGTAAGTAGGGGCACACAGTACTATACGGTACACAGGTAATGCTCATCTGTATTGGCATACATTTGCATGTTGTATGTATGTCTAATGTGTGTGTAATGATGCCTGTACCATGACCGCAATCACATGTGTGTTACAGGGTATGTGTGTGTACCTAGCAACATGTATACTCTGTATACTCTGTTACAGCAGTATGCCAGCTATATTAACAACCATGCACATATGTTCGGTAGGGGTATGGCATCAAAGACTAGGGTGGATTACTGTTAATACTGCAAACGTACATTACATTCACTGCATTGGATGACATATTTCTTCATGCATTAGCTTGATATATACCCCCGGTGCGAGGTTGTGCATTGTATCCCAAACAGTGTGCTGAGTACTGGTGTATACTGGTTTGTTGTATGGAGTGTGGCAGGCACTGTCAGACAGTTGTGGGCTGAGCACTGATGTGTGGTATTGAATGTGTGCATCCTCTGATAGACAGACAGATGCTTTATATGGCAGTTAAGTGATATATGTACCTCAAATGACTTGCTCACACATATCGTTTAATTGTCTTCCAGGGTTATGGCTCATCAATGCAATCCGGCGTATACAGCTGCGGAGGAGCAGGAAATACAGGCCAGCCTGGTGCAGCACTATAACCTGCTTTTTTCCAGGGCCAACCAGCACTAGCATGAGCATACTGCACTGTGGCAAGATCTTGTTCACCGGGTAAATGACATAGGCATGCATAACTGGACATATGAGCAGGTACACCATCACTGCAGTGATTTAATTAGACATGTCCGGCAGCATGCGTCTAATATCCATAGGCCACAGGTGGTGGGTCGCCCATACATCCCCCCCTCACCAGAGTGGAAGAGCTGCTCCTAAGCGTGGTGGCTCCTGGCCTACAGTAGCAACAGCATCACACATGTGTCATCATGGAGTCCGGAGCCACCCAGCAGGACAACATGGAGCATGCAAGTAATATGCCCTAGCTGTAGACTACTGTTACCTGTATTGTTAGAATATGCTTATGTGATATGTGTACTGTGTGTTTAGCAGTTGTGCTGCCTGTCGTGTGCAATACTGATATTTGGAATAGTATCTCCACACCTGTGACAATTGACTGTTGTTCCACTGTAGATTAGCACACTCACATTAGCAATGCCACAGTTGTGGCCACTGACAAACTGTGTCATATTCTTGTAGATCCCTCTGGTGTGACAGCAGGACAGACGATACATGCTGGTGAGTGTGTTAACACTTTAATATTGGTAATGAAATGTGCATGTCATAGGTGAGGTGTAGGCCATGTACACGTAACACACCTACACATAATGCATGCTGTCCATGTTTGCTGTGAGACATTAATCATCTCAGTAAAGTCAGTAGCTGCCTCAATCACATACAATGCACAGTGCAGCAGACACAATTGTGGCAACACTGTACTGCACCTTGGATATGCATAGTTGCTACAGCTGTACACAACAGAACACATTTATCATATGTAGTAGACAAAAACATGCTACATTTGGCATAACCATACACCCACTGTAAGGTCACACGTCGGTATCTCACATGTCATGCACACACACATGATGTACCCCAGGGGTAGAGGCCTATCATGGGTCTGTGCAACACTCTGCAACACATAACACAGTCATGTTAGGCAATGCTCCCTATTGGGCACCTCACACACCCATGTACAAGGTGTCTGTGTAATTGTGAACGTAGCCACGGCACTGCTGTTCAGGTACAGCATGCTAGGTGGTGGTCTTGCACACATTAGTAGCTGTTAGTGACCACAGGATGCATGGTGATGATGGCGCAGGGTACTACACCCCATCCAGCTACAGTGACCACAGTAGTAGTCATAGCAGTCATTGCTTTGCACCTCAATGTTGTGTGTGTGCAAACATATGCACCTATACACAATATGCATAGCATGTTGTGGGTGTGCTTACATATGCCAGTATACACAATATACACAGCAGTCACCATCCAAACAAAGTGTCACATATATGTCCTGGAATGCTAGTGGGTGTATAGGTCACTTGACACACACTGGGTATGTGTGGTGTTTAATGTTGCAGTCGTGTAGCATGCCATGCCATGTCTGGCACCGACATATCTGCAATATGTCCCACACTCACCATAACCACTGTACACTGGCCATGTCGTGCATTGGGATACCTTTACGTCAACATGCACCACTCATCCCATGTGCGTACATAGCATGCATGTGCTACACCCGTGCCCAATATTATCTGCAATGGACACAGACACTGTACTCAGACATGGATATGTATGTGTCACACAGATAACACATGCAGCCATGGCATGTATACTTGTGAGTGATGGTGCACAGGGCATTGCAGAGCTGATAATACCTGCACAGCAATGTTGTGTCCATGTACGCATTGTGTTCCAGGGTGTAACCAATCACTGAACAACTACACAGTTGCATCAAAGCCATGTATACTGCCATTAAATTGGGGAGTCTACACTTGCACTGTATGGTCTTGTGCAACACATATTCTGCATGCTGACACATGTGTGGTGACTGTTTACCTTGTGATACTGACACCCACCTTCACCCACTATAGATTATGTGTTGGATTGCTGGTGTGTGCGTGTATGTGCTGTAGTGAGGAGTGTATTAGTGTTCATGTGTACATGTGTACATGTGTGCATGTGTGCATGTGCGCATGTGTTCATGTGTTCATGTGTTCATGTGTGTATGTGTTCATGTGTGCATGTGTGCAAGTGTGTGTGTTCATGTGCAGACTGTAAAGTGTGTTTTCTGTCTTACTCTCACAGGTGCTGAGTTAGGGGTGGCTGAATGCAGCAGGGAACCTGAAGCCACTGCCACAGATAGTGCTGAAGATGAGACATGTATTTTGGCACAGGAAGGCTTGACAGGGTCTGTCGTTGGTCCGCCAATCGACAGTACATGGCGTTCAACCCCATCTATGCGTGCACTCATACTGTCAATACATCCCTCACCACCAATGGCCATAGGCGAGGGACAGCATACAGTTGGCATTGACCAGGAGAATGTGGTACCCATGGCACTTGCATCACCTCATAGCAGCCATAGCCATATTCCCGGAATGGTACTACATATGTGGAGGTCCAGGGATTCTCGGGGGAGCACTGCTGGTTGTATTGCCCCTGGCAGGCATGCCCTCACAGGTCTTACGATGTCCAGTATGTTCCGGGCTGTAATGCAAGTTCAGGCACGTATTGAACGGTACACCAGGCAGGGACTTAGGGTGCAGAAGGCACATTACACCATCAATGACAGCATCCGTGACATTGCCGGTGCCATCCAGACTTACACCAAGGTCATTGATAGACATTGGGGTGAGACATTAGATGCCCTCCACAATATGTCTTCCATGACCCAGGACCGTGTGGGACGGTTGCAATGTCAACGCGGATGCATGCCAGCAACAGCTGGCAGTGGTCGCGGACAGCACCCAGTTCACAGCCACTCCCATAGTGGCAGTACCAGCCCCAGCATTGCTGGGGCTGGCCTGTCCATTGACCGTCCCAGTAGACCACGTGCATGTGGCTCTGGCCAGTCCCAGCAGGGACATGGGTCCAGTCGTCCTACCTCTGCCTCAGTCGTCCTACCTCTGCCTCTGAGGACAGTACCTAGTCAGGGTTGGTACCCAATACTGTCCGTAGCACCCCTGCCAGGCACAGGTACTGTGTCCGTAGCCGGAGACAGTGATCTGCACAGCCTAGCAGGTACAGTCTGCGGCTGTCCTACAAACTACTGTATATGGCAGCCACATGGTGGAGTTGTGTGCATGCAGACACACACACACTAAACAAACAACTAGGGCTCACACATACACACACACATCACATCAACATTGACCCATGCTGTACTGTTGTCCCACGCACACACACACACACACACACACACACACACACACACACACACACACACACACACACACACACACACACACACGCACACACACACACACACACACACACAGACATGTCGATTGGATGGGTCAATGTCAAGCTCTGGCAAACAACAAAACACCCTGTGCATATGATGATACCTGTGTCGCCACCTATCATCTGTAACATTGATGGAGGAACGGGCTAACATGGTGCTGATGCACAGGTTGACACTATAGCAGTGTAGCAATATTAGCAAGTTGTCAACAGGAAAGTGTAATGACATCCTTGTAGGTATATCTCAGCAGACATTATGCATCAAAGCTCTGATTGTCAATGTAGCATTGTTTACACCACTGTTAGGTCTAAGTATGTATTGTCCACCCATGTGCCACTTGGCTGAAGTTTAATATGTTGCCAGCATGTGTTAGTGAGTGGACAGTATGAGTGTGATGTGTGCAGTACAGATTAGCAAGTGTACATCTGTGAACATGGTGGGTGCGCACTGTCTGCATGTACTTGGGACATGTGGCATACCCTGTTGTACACATTGTTAACATCTCATAGTATCTTTCAATGGCCAGTATGCATTCTACTACAGTTATGTACTAACATGGGTAGACATGTGTATGACATAGGTTGATACTATGCTGTGGGTGATACTGTTAGTATCTGTCAATGATTTGCGGTCTGGTAGTATACACAACCTCAACAGCATGACTATAAGCAAGCATTGGATGATGTCCTGACAAATGACACACAGTCGTAGGGAACTCAGTAACAGTTGGATCCTTCCAGTGCTACACTATAACACTAACTAGTGGTAATGACTGCCACCCATTCCTGTGACCACACCTGTTTGGCATGTAGCCCCCTTAGGTACATGCAAACACACTAGGGATGTGTCCATCCAAATCTGGAAATGCATGCATTGGCCTACAATCCATTCCCTGGATGGGATGCATATCCTACACAAGGGTATCATACAGACAGATACCTGTCATCTGATACATGCTGTATAGCAGTAAGCCGAATATGGCATAGTCATCCACATGTACTATACATACTATCCCATCAGTACCACATAGGTGGTAGCCCTCAACATGTATGTTGGGTACCAATGTGTACATACAGCCTCATGTTATGTCATATGTCCCTTGGTATCCACATATCCATAGGTATTGTGGAGTCCCAAGGTGTATCACATGAGACATTAGAGGCCTGGGTGCATATCCACAAGGCAGTTGTACACCTATACAGACTGTCCATTATTGACAGTCATTGTTGTGTATGAACATGTCTGACATATACCCCAGGCATATACCCTCACTGATACTACTCTTAAGTGACTGTCATGGGTGTATGTGGCACAGATGACCTTGGACACGGATCACGACATGGATGGCCCTGTCACATACATACATATGTGACCTAGGATCTGAGAAGCAGCGGCACAACCTGTCAATGGCAACAAATGTATTCATGTGGTATGCAGGCTTCACACCTATGTACTGATTGAGGGGACATGTACACATATATTTTGCCACGCAGATACCTGATGTGTGCACTGCACTTACTGTTGTAATCATATTATGTCATACCATAATAAAAGCAAAACTCACACTGCAATGACGAACATACAGTCAGCATTTGCAAGATTCAAACCCCTACCAAACTATGTTATGATACTAGAAAGGGACGCATTAGCATGGTGCACTATTTGCTTTACTGGGTGGCTTCCTTTCTCCTGCTGTATTTCTAGGATGGTGACATTATCAGTCTTTCCAGAGAGGAATGTACATCTTCTAGTGTGTTTTCCCAGTCTCCAAAAAGGGCACTGCTTTCAAAGACAATTGCACACATACACACACCCCTCACACACAGTCAGCATTTGCTGTATTTAAACCCCTACCTAATTATGTTATGATACTAGAAAGAGATGCATTAGCACGGCGCATTATTTGCTTTACTGGGTGGATTCCCTTCTCCTGCTGTATTTCCAGGATGGTAACATCATCAGACTGGACATGGTAATGTATGTACACTTTGTTTTATGCCATTCCAGGAATGGTCCATGTGGGTCATTAGGTGTCAACAGCTTGAACAGGAACTCATAATCCTTACCTTGTATGATCTATCTGTGGACACATTGACATTCCTTCATATATCAACACATATTTATGCACAGCTTGTTGGTTTTGTGGGTACTACATGTGTCTGGGATGTTGATAAAGGGCTATTCAAAGTGTATGTCAGACATGTGTAGCTGTGTTCAGTGATGTATGTCTTGGGTGGCTGCCTTGCAAACAGTCTAGCATGTTTGGGAAACATGATCCGCACATGAACATACCACAGTTAGTAAGGTTGTGTGTATGTCAGCTTCCAATAGCTTGGTTTATGGCTTCAAACATGATGGGCTCCATGGCCTTGCAGATGAGACTTCATAGGCATACTGGACTATACTTCCCATGGCGTGTTGTGCACCAACACTTGTGTGGAGTGCCATATGTTGCTGTAACACATTCAACAGTTCCACATCCTGTGTAGGGGGGAGGCTCAGCTGACTGTTCAGGTGCAGGATCTGTTTCTTCTGTAGTTTATGCATGACACATATTAGGAATCAATGTAGTCCACTTGATGCCATGCTTTTGGCATTAGGGGTAGCTGTTCATCCATTCTACATGTGATATCTCCTGGTATGATGATATGGACTATCGTCAGTGGGAGGTGGGTATGTATATATGGGCCTGTCTGTCAGGATGTCGGCATTGTCAGTCAGGTACAGTTGGCCCTGACTCATGACATATATGTGTGTACATTGCTATATATGACATAGCTGTCAGAGGTGTCATGATTCAGTCTGGACTCCTTCTCAGCTACTCTTTACAGAACACCAATGAACCTGAGCACTAATCCCTATTATACTCTTTTACACACTTAACACCGTACTGATCCTTTGTGATCTGGCGACAGAGTATGTCATCATGATATCCCAGCATGTCCAGGGGTCGGCTTTGTATGTACTCTCCAGTCAAGCTGGTGAATATTGTGATGTAGATCTCACAACTGCCTCATGTACACAGACAACACTCTCCTCCTCCTGACAAACTCAGATATATGTGTGAGATGCACCTATAGAGACATACAGGGTGCTGAACTATCTCGACCCATGACTGGCACAGTCTATCAGGTGGTGAAGCTAACCACACACATATCAGTCTCACATATCCTCTGGCGATAGCACTCAAACCACATTATCACACATACACATACTTGGATGCTGTAAATGAACTCTGCCTAAGCAGCAGAGACCTCCACAGCAGGCACACACCCAACTGCTACCCCACTACAATACCCACATCTCACATAGTTCACAATGTCAGTGTGCCACACAGTCACTGCCCTTCGGGCTACACAACACACCTAATACACTTGTGATAGGCGACATTTATTGTCAGACACACTGACATACCATTCACTAGCCCATACAAGGGAATAGTCCCTTTGTGCTGTCTGTCAGGTGCCCGGATCTGCCACATAACACATGCAGTCAGGTCACTCCAAAGCAAGTACAGGACTGGCACCATCATTGTCCATGCTGGTACATAAAACCTCAGAGATTACTCCCTGGACCACATGACATGGTACATGGAGAAACACTGTGGCGCACTGCAACTGTGGTCCCACTTCACAAGGGCGGTGCCTCCACCGACCCTGGAAATTACCGGCCCATTAGCTTGACAAGCCTTATCTGCAAAGCCATGGAGAGGATCATAATGGACCTCATAAATAAAGACATAGGGAATTTGCAGACTTTGGATCCATCCCAGTTTGGCTTTGTCAAAGGCAGATCATGCCTTCTAAACTTGGTTGACTTTTTCGAAACAGTCACCAAAGCCATTGATGAGGGAAAGGCAGTCCATACAGCCTACCTCGATCTGGCGCAGGCCTTTGATACAATACCCCACTCGGGTATCATTGAAAAACTCATCAGCTTAAATGTTAACCCATACATCACAAGATGGGTTGCAAACTGGCTGAGTGACAGAACCCACAGGGTCAGAGTTGCTGGCGCCATGTCAGACTCAAAGCCTGTCACAAGTGGTGTACCACAGGGCTCAGTCCTGGGCCCACTCTTGTTTGGCATCTACTTTTCAGTACAAGCAAACACAGGAGGGTTATGGCTGACAAAGTTTGCAGATGACTGCAAACTGGCCATAGTAGAAAAACACATCTGACACAGATATCCTTCAGAAGGGTCTCACAGAAACGGATAACTGGTGCCAGAGCCATGGCCTAAAGTTAAATGCCAAAAATGCATAGTCATACCCTTCGGGAAAAACAAGGTTACCCCTAGCTACCAAATAGGTGGCAATCCACTGAGTACAGAAGAAGTTATCAGGGACCTGGGGACCCAGGTTGATAGTAGTCTGTCATTCGACACCCATGTAGCTAAAGTAGTTAGGAAGACCTTCTACATTGCCCACCTTATCATGAAGGGATTCTCATCTAGATCAAGGGAGGTCATAGTCTCCTATACTCATCACTCATCAGACCAATGATTGAGTACAATGCCCCATTCGAATGTATCTGACCCGACACTTGCAGCAGCTGGGAGGCCACAAAGTTCCTCACCAAAAGGATAAAGGGTCTCAAAGATCGGGCCTATGATGCCCGACTGAAAGAACTCCAGCGCTATTCAGTCGCCACCGCTTGCTCAGAGGTGACCTTTGCCTAACATACAAGGCCATGTCAAACCCAGATTTGATGAATATGCTTCACCTCAAAAATCTAGATCCGTCAGAGCCACAAGGGCGGAGACTTAAACCTCGACACGGCTATTAATAGGACGTGCTGGAGGGATAGATTCATCACCCAAAGACTCCCTATGCTGTGGAATAAAATCCCGGTATATGTGAGGCAGAGCACCTCGCTGGCCTTGTTCAAGAGAAATCTTGACCAATGGATGGGAGATCGCAGATATACCCCAGCGATTACCTCAGTGTCACTGCTCAACAGAGGCACAGCAAAATAATGGGTATAGTTCCCCATACTAAAGGGGTGGCGTAAGCCACAAAACTATGGGCTAGGCTTGTAAATGCCCTCGGGCAGATAGCCTAGTATGAACCTATGAACCTATGAACCTATGTAGCCCAGGCCAGTATGACCCTAACCTTGTCTAGCATCTTACACACACCAAGTGTGATGTCACAGTATACAGAGAAACATATCACGTTTAACAGTTGGATAGCTAATTGGTGTCATTCATAGGGGATACAGTGTCTGTCAGCCTGTGGTGACATGCTCGACATGCCCCGTAGCTTCACTATGGACAGCTTGCACCTGTCACCCTTGGACCTTTGAATGCTGTCTACGGCTCTTGCTACCACCATAGTGCATTTGTTGAGCAGGGCTCAAAAGACAAACCCACCTCCACAGACATTACAGGTTAAATGAAACTAACGGTAATGCTGCTCAACAGCAGATGTGTTACCCTCATATTGCGGCCACTCAGGACTCTCCTCAGTATGGAGGATAGCGATATCTGTGCACTAACAGATGCCTAGTTCGGGCTCACATATGCACACCAGCACTACCAGGTTATGTTTCATACCATGCTTTCTGACCACAGGACTTGGAACGGACAACACAACTAAGGGGAGTATCCATATACATCACAGATACACACACCTCTGGGTTAGTAGCACTGCACTAAGCATCACAGACCATACATATACAACTACCATTGTGCAAAACTGCCTTTCAGTTTGTTGCCTGCTACAGACCACCCTCCCATACTCAGGAACCACACTCAACTTTCCTGGGAACAGTGGAGAATATGAAGGTCTCCACAAACACCATTATAGTGGGTGACTTCAAATACACAAATATTGACTGGGGATACAACTCAAGCCCCAACACCCTCGCCCTACAGTCGCTACAGTTTGTAAATTCATATGCTATGGCACAACCAGTCACCACAGCCACAAGGGGGAATACATATTTGACCTGATCATCACCAACATGTGGACTCTATGTTCCACACCAGCGATATACCCCTCATTGGTAAGGTCAGAACATACATATATCTCACTGGACATACATATACACTCCACACACCCATCCTGGGTAATCTTGGTGAACTTTTCATAAGCCAATGTCTCACTTCACCAAATCAAGGTGGTATCCTTCAGAGACCCTGAGACAGTGGCAAATACGGCTCCGACTGCTGAATCCTTTACATACACATTCTATGGACACCTAGTGGACTGCATGGATTGTGCTATCCCAAATAACAATGGGACTCACTCCTCCAATGGCAGGGGACCTGTCTGGTAGACCCCAGCCATAAATAAGTTGTACAATGTCAGGGGGAAGCTACTATATGATAGAGCACAATCACAGACGGGGAAAGCATCTGTGATCTGTACTAGCAGACAGCTACGATCACTCATGTACTTATCTAAGGGCTGCTTCTCACGGACAAATGCACCAGACACATAGGACTATCACAAGGCCTTCTTCAGTTACATCAGGGACCTGGGTGGACACTCACTGATATGCTGTGAGTTACTGCATACTGACTAAACGTACCCGGAACCCACTGGCATAGACAACATCCTGGCAAGCAGGTTCAGTGCAGATGTCTCCCCCCCATCCCCCCTAGGGAGCAACTATATCCATCCCAACAGAGTGTAACCTCCCTGACATCACACAGTAACAGGTGAGTGCTGCCCTCCCCAAAGCATACATTACAGCATCAGTGGTACCAGATGGTGTCCCGGCCTGCATCTTACACAAGCTTCATGACAGACGTAACCCTCACATTACATCACTGTGCAATATCAGAGTTACTACAGGACATGTACCCACAGAATGGCGTACAGCGACAGTGGTCCCACTCCACAGAGTTGGTGCCACAACGGACCACAGACAATATTGCCCTATAAGCCTAATTAGCCTGTTCTGCAAAGCTATGGAGCATATTGTCATGGGACTCTTACACATAGACATCGGGAACCTACAGACACTGTGTCCTACACATTTCAGCATTGTTGTGGGCAGATCTTGCCTCTTGAACATGTTTGTATTCTTTAGACGGTTGACAGGTCCATCGACATAGGGACAGTTATACACGCAGCCTACCTGAACCTTACAAAACCCTTCCACACAATATCCCACTGGGCCATTATGCATAGGCTCACCAGCATTGTTATGGACACATATCTCACATGATGGATTGCTACCTGGATCAGGGATAGCACACACATGGTCAGAATTGCAGGTGCAATGTCTGACTATACACCAGTTACACGTGGCATCCCACACGACTCAGTCCTGGGACCTCTGTTGTTCAGTATATATTTGTCTGACGTACAGGCTAACACAGGGAGAATATGGCTGACCTTGTTCGCACTTGACTGCAAACTGGGTGCCATGATCAACTCTCCAGCTGCCACATGCATATTCCAACAGGGTCTCACAGAGATGGATGACTGGTGCCTGAGCCATGGCCTACAGCTAAATGCCATTAGTTGCATAGTCATCCCCTTTGGGAATGACAACATGCCCACACATTACCACATAGGTAGTACTGCATTACATACGGTAGGAGTTGTTAGGTGATTGGGGACATGACTTGTTTGTACTGTCGCCTGTGACATTCATGTTGCCAAAGTGGTTGGACAGACCTTCTATATGAGCCACCTTATCCCATATGGTTTCACATCTAGATCAAGTGAGGTCATTGTGCCCCTGTACTCATCACAACCATGCTTGGTTACAATGCCACCTTTGGGGTGTACCTTACCCAACACCTGCAGCAACTGTACTGGCTACAGAAGTTCCTCACCAGGCAGATGTAGGGACTCACACGGATGACCTGCACAGTTCGGATGCAGTAACTCCAGCTCTACTCAGTCGCTTACCACCTACTCGAATATGATGTGTGCCTGTTGTTTACAATAATACCCAACCCAGAATTACTGGACATGCTCCACCTCAGGATATCCAATTCCCTTGTAGCTACACACTCCAGGGACATATACCTCAGCACAGATGTTAATAGGACATGCTGGAGGGACAGATTCTTATCCCAGGGCCTCCACTCACTCTGGATTGTGATCACAGTTTCACAAAGGCAGAGCCACCCACTGACCACCTACAGGGGACATCTTGATGGCTGTATGGGTGATCGTATGTTTACCCCCTGGGATATCTTCTGTGTCCCTGCTAGACAGAGGCATACTAGCCTAAACGTACATGGGCTATCTTGTGTGACCTACTATTCACTGGCACAGTGTAGTAATCTGACAGGGTTGCAAAAGCCAAACACACTCTGGCTAGGCTTGTACATGCCCTAGGGCAGATAGTCTAGTACTGACCTCTGAACCTATGCTTATGTTCGGGATGCACAATATTTATTGCTGATACTGTTTGCAAGTCTTTATCATCTTTGCTTTCCCAGTTTCTATGAACAACTTAGGTATCTGCAGAATATGTTTGATCTTGACAGGGTTCCACTATATTATATATATTTGTCTGTTGTCATGTAACTGTGTGCACAGGGTGGATTGCTGGATAGTGAGAGGTTACTGGGTTAACACATGCAACTGCCAGATATGTGTGGCCCACTGCTGTACTCAGACATGGCCTAAGTGTGTGAGCCTGCCCAGTTCAGGCTTTCCATGTTTTGTTGCCTGACATATGTCTCATTTATTAAAGTGTGTGAGCATGCCCAGTGAGACCTTTCAGTATGTTGCGATCTGAAGGCCACTACATTTGTGGATGTGTGTGAACATGACCAGTATTAACATTTATACTGTGTATGTTGGAAGTCAAGTTCTGTTCTTACTGCAGGACTCACCTTTGTGTCATAACTCAACAGGGATTATGCTGTGCCTGCTGGGTTTCCATGAGATACTTTGCATAGACTTATCAACATTCCTTCATACTGGCTGACCACCGCAATACTGTCATGGTTTAATGGTTCAGTACTTCAACTATAGTGCACAGTATCGTGGGTTCGTGGCCCATCACTGCTTTATATTTTCATTCTGAGCAGACCAGACTGCTTAAGGGCCAGTTAAGCAAATATGAGCATGTTGGCTTTTGTTCAGCTATGCCCTACTTAGACCAGGCTTGTCTGACATTGCTGTATATTCACCAACTTTGCTGGATATTGTCCAATATTACTCGACATTCACCACAGTTGTACTAGTTCGTGTGTGCAATTCTGTTTGCATATACTACATGGTGCTGAATGCTGTTTAGCACTGCCTTAAATTGCTTAACACATAACAATCATGCCTCAGGTGGTGCTGCAGGGCTGCCTATGTCGGATGCACATACTACACTCCCTATACATGTTTGAAAGCAGGTAGTGTCAACTTAGGCATCCCTTTTACTATATGTGTGAGTCAGAGAGAGGTATAATTTCCAGGGTTCCTACTGAGCCAGTGTATGTGCTATGCGTTGCCTCTTTGCCAAGGCCAAAGCATACTGGGCACACCTCCTTCTGCCTACTGGGGCAGGCTCAGCTTGTTCCTCCTACGAGTCATGCTCTGCTTGTGATGACCTTGGTAATGGTGGGGGGGTTGTTTGGCCCAGGCCTATGCTGGTCCTGCTGCAGCTGTTTTCGCAGGATCATATTATGTAGCATAGCACATACCATGACAATTTGGGTACATGTAGTTGGTGAGTACTGCAAGGCTCCACCAGATGTGTCCAGGCACTGGAACCATGACTTGAGCAGCCCAAACACATGGTCGATTACATTTTGTGTTTGTGCGTGTGCCTCATTATGGCGTTCCTGTTCAGGTGTGTGTGCATTTCTGATGGGTGTCATCAGCCACGGCTCTAGTGCATAGCCTGCATCCTCCACTAGGTGACCATGTAGGATGTTCCCATTGGCAAATGTCTGGTACAGCTGCGTCAGATGCCAGATATGGGAATCATGGTAGCTTCCAGGGCAGCCAGCGCACACATTCAGTATTATGCCCTGGGCATCACACACAACCTGGCAGTTGCTGGAGGAGAAGCCCTTGCGGTTGAAGTAGACCCTACCCCGCTTGCCAGCTGGTGCTTTGATGCGTATGTGCATGCAGTCTATTGCACCCACTACCTCAGGGTATTCTGCTATTTGCTGGAAGAGATGCATATTGCTGGCCAATACCTCACGGGAACTGGGGAAATATACATGATCACTGACATGTGCTGACATGGCATCCAGGAACTGGTGCAGTACCCTGGATGCTGATGCCTGTGATATCCCCATCATATCATCAGTTGGTCTCTGGAAGGCACCTGTTGCTAATATTCTTAGGCCAACACATACCTTGGTTTCCACGTGGATGGGTCCCCCTCTGTTGGTTCTGTGTGTGAAGCATGGCCTGCACAGCTCAACAATTTGCAGCAGGAGGTCTATGTCCACTCTATAGCACTCCACTATCTCCAGCTCATGTAGCCCCTGGTAGGTTACCCTGGGCCTGTACACTCTTCTCCATCTCCTCACTGTGGGTTGTCCAGCAGCATTTCCATTGTCACCACCCTCAGCAAGTTGCATATGTCGTCTTATAACAGCAATGGCAGCAACTAACATTTCTTTGTCTCAGTAAAGCTTTTTCAGTTTTCACTTCTATTAGCTTACTGCAGTGTCTCTTGTGAGAAACATAATGAACTGTTGTTTGCAGAATTTTAAGTGCTAGGCTGGGCTGGGCTAGTGTACTGCCTGTGTAATTGCCTGATTCTGATTGTTTTCACCTGCTAGCTCTGCTAGTACTCCCTGGTAACTTCCTACTATTATTTCTGCTTCCTATTTCCTTTCTGTTTCCTCGGGGGGGGGGGGGGCAGCACTGCGCGCACAAGCACAAACATGCTCACTACAGCTCAGAAGCACGCACACATGCTTACATGGACTAAAACTTGCTTATTCGGGTTAAACCGTGCGTACACCAGCGCAAACACGCTTACAACACTTTAAACTGCTTATACATGCTTACTCCGGCTTACACGTGTGCACTCATGCTTATAAGCATGCACACTGTCTTACTAGGGTTTACAGGCGCGCACTCGCACGCATACATGCTCAGCAAGAAACCTTGGTGTTATTCATGGCATACACCTTTCATTTCTTGACTTTACCTAGCCTACCTGTTGAAACACCTCTTTCAATGATGTATAAGTGACAGCTGACACATGCCACTCTGCTCCAATGAGCTTCCCTTCTTTCATACATACCCCACTCATGATGTCACCTATCTTCTACTCTGTTACTCCCCTTATCCTGCTCCTACACTCCACTGACTGTGCTCATTTGCTATGTAAACCTGTGATTCACTATCCTTATCCTCATTTGCATAGGATTGCCTACTAATGCTTGTTTGCATCTCTTAGACTGTGCTTCCCCCCTTAGCAACTTCTACTCGGTGGCCATGTTGTCTTCCACCTGCCATTCCCTTGCATTGTAAATTAACAATTTAAATAAATTCCACATTTGTGGGTTTAAATGTTTATTTTTCTGGTTTTTAGAGCGCAGCCCATTTGCGCGGCGTTGCGCTACACTTAAACATTGGATATCGGAGAAAAATAATTATTTTTATTTTCATATTGCATCGGGAAACATTGCCAATGGCCGTATATTTGGCCATTGGCATGCTTCCTCTACTTGATGCAACCTTTATTTGGAGCTGTCACGGCTCTGTTTTGCTATTTGCAGAATGGTACTCAGTTGTCAACTGAGTACATTTCTACAAATAACACTGCTCTTACTCGGACAGGTTCGGGTTTCCTGGATCGCAAATCTACCTCATTTGCATGCCTTTCGGATGCAATTGAGGTAATTTGCATGACCCGGCCCTGTCCGTGTAAGATTCATTTTAAGAGCTCTCTTGCACGTCCCTGCAGGCTGTTCCTGGATCGCTCGTCGGACATGATGGCTGCATGGAGTCTTAATCTACTCTAAGACTCCATGTGAGCCTTCGTAAATCCGGCCCCTTATCTTTATGTATTTTGGGGAGACCATAAATAATAGAGACCATGGGGAGCTCTACCATGAAATAATCAAATAAACTCTTGTCAATGACACCTTTCATCAACAACTCATCATGTATAAAAGAGTGTATACTTGTAACAATCTTAATAAAAAGCTTATTACTTGGTTTGTACGTATGGCTATCTGATAATATTACATTCATACTATCAAGATCTAATGGAATCCCCTTTTTCTGCTGGTCTAATACAAATCTGTTCCATAGAAATCAATTCAAAGAGAGATCTAAATTGTGCTTGTGTGAGATTATAAAACTTTTTAAAATGCTTATTAAAAAACACATTTCTAAATCTTTTGCTTGACTCTTTCCGACTGTGTAAGCTGTTTTTCTCTTCTTTGGATTTATAAGTTTATAAATATCTTTGATCACAAGTTTTGTTTTGGCACGTCAGCAATTATCTCCAGTTTTAACATTTATAAAACACTGTTGTAAGAAAGTAAACTATTAGAAGTGTTTGATTTCTGTTTGTTCCCTGTTGTAAGATGTGACAAATTTCATTCCTTGAGCTTACATTTTACAAAAGAGTCAGCTGTAACTGAACTTTCCATGTATTTTTTACTTTGAAGAGCTCTTTAAAGATTACTGTGTGTATGATTATGTGTCTGATATACTAACTGGGATCCAGGGCACTCATGTTTGCTAAAATATTATCAAACATTGTCTATTACAATTGTTTAAATTATGCAGAATACATTTGAAGATCAAGTAGCAGAGAGCTTAATGACTCAGAATAAAAGAAACGTTTATTCTACGCATATTATTGACAAATATTTCTGTGATGTTCCCATATTGCAATTCCCTGCCAGTCCTTGTTTATTATGTACAGTGTATGAAATGAAATATCTGTGTATTACCTAGAGCAAGTAATGAACATGTGTAAATATAGCACTCTATACACTGCATAGCTCTTGGGAGATTGTGGAAAAACTGGTCATGCTATAAAATCACTTTTACTGCTGTCCACTCTAAAGTTTTGTAGAACAACGGCTATGAAGAAAACTGATATACAGTGCATCAAACATTTGTGTATCATCCCACAATAGGTAAGGAGCAGACATATAAAATGCAGTACACCATATTACAAAGCAATATTGGGAAATTGTGGGAAAAGTGGCTGTACTACAAAACATTTTTATTGTTCATTCTTAAGTTTTCCGAATATCAGCTATGTAGTAAACACATTTATTTTAGAAATGGTTGAGGAGAATACAGCATGATGCAAAAAAAAAAAACAAAAGAAAAAGATCAGTTTGTCCCGTGTCTTCAAGTACATTGTCATAGTTTTGACAGAAGCCACACAGTCTTTAGTTGTGGAATTTCCCAACCTACGCAGGTTCTTTTAACAGTACCCAGGAAGTTTCTTCTCACCCATCCCCCAGTGTATAAGCTTCCTAAATATCACTGAGGTCATGCTAGTTCAAATATTCTATAAGCAGAACAAATGAATGAACAGGAGAAACTAACATAGTTCAGCTTTCAGTCTTGCTCATTCCTTCTTCAGGAATCCTGGCCCTAGCAAACAAAATAATTTATTTGAAAGTAATTGTTCTTAACCAACACTTCGCCTCACATTTCAATTCTTTGTATTTTGTTAGTTTGCCTCTAGTTCCTACAGAGTAAAAAACTGTGTGAGAAGAATACTTTGCCGAAACCGTACAACGTGCAGTCTTGTTTGCATAATTTTCTAATTTCAAGAATCCTCCATTACAGTGAGCAAGAAAACACACTGTTTTGCAAACAAAACTGGGAAATCCAGTGTTCATTGCATATTTGGCTTCTGGAATTGATAAGGCATAGGTTCTCTGATTTCATCTTAGCTTTTGTTTAGATAAAGACAGTTTTCTAATCATCCCTTGCAACATTAAAGCAAATACGTTATATGTAATGTGTTCATTGTTGTTGTCTCCCAGGTTGAACATGAAAATGTTCCAGTGAATTCAGAGCATTATCCCAGTTAACAACTGAAATAATAAAAAAATCAAAAAAACAAAAAAGCAAGTAAGCAAATAAATAAATAAATGCATACTTAAGCCTAGATTAAGTTAAACAAATAATGCAGAAAATAATCTATTAAACTGCATCACTAATTAACTGTATATATGAAATGAAATGTATGCTCTGTTTTGTCAGCCAAATATATTGCACACTCATTAAGCCATTCAGGAAACTCATCTAAAACTGTCTGCAATAGCTTAGACAGAAAAATGGGAGAGATGTAGGTGAAAATCAGTTTTAAATCAGTCTCACAGTTGTCCTTTAGAAAGTTAGATAAGCTTATTAAAAAATACCCTTTTAATTTCCAAGGCCTTAGATAAAGCTAGTTCAAGTAAAATAAGAAGCTGAAAAGTAAGGTGTACAAAACAGTGGTACAACCAGTACTACTTGTCTACTGTATGGTACAGAAATGTGGACAGTAAAGGCAGAACAAATGAAGAAGCCACAGGTGATGGAGATGAAGTGCCTGAGACAGGTGGTAAGATGCACAATGTGGGACAGGCAAAGAAATTATATATGTCAGAGCAGAAGCCCAAGGAGCTCCAATTGCAGAGAAGGTAAACAAGAACGGTAGTCTGGGCACAGGTGTAGGAAAAGCAGAAGACCGTCTGGTGAAAAAGGTGATTTGGGACAGACAGTAACAAGGCCAGAGGAAATGAGGGCATCCAGCAAAGAGATGAATGGATTGTGAGAGAGAAGACTGGTGACAATCAGGCATGGCTGTTGAAGCAGGTACAAAAGTGGCATTAAATCAAGAGAGATGGTGACAGTTGATGTGACATCCCAACCCCATGTAGAAAATGGGAAAAGGGGGGGCTGATTATTTTGATGATGCAGACTGTAGGATAAGCCTTCACAGCCCTCATAATTACAATCCCTACCAACACAGTAATTGCATGATCTTTACTTAGATAAACTTAAGACCTGTAAATTGCATGTCAACACACCTCACTTTGATGTATGCAGGACCCCGATCGCCTCCCCAGCTCATTCTAGTAGAATATCCAGCCATTTGGAAGAAATTAAATCTGTTTCTCTCATTTACACATGCCAGTACTCACTTAATGAAGTATCGGGTTCCTGTGCGATAACAGGCTGGACAGTCACTGCATGAAGCATTTTTTCTTCATCTTTCAGCTGCTCCCGTTAGGGGTCGCCACAGCAGATCAACTGTTTCCATTTCTTCCTGTCCTCTGCATCTTGCTCTGTCACACCAACTGCCTTCATGTCCTCTCTCACCACATTCATAAACCTTATCTTAGGCCTTCCTCTTTTCCTGTTACCTGGCAGCTTCATCCTTAGCATCTTTTTCCCAATATACTCTGCATCCCTCCTCAGCACATGTCCAAACCAACGTAATCTTGCCTCTCTGGCTTTGTCTCCAAACCTTCCAACCTGGGCTGACCCTCTAATATACTTATTCCTAATCCTGTCCATCCTCATCACACCCAGTGCAAATCTTAACATCTTCAATTCTGCCACGTCAAGCTCTGACACCTGCCTTTTTGTCAATGCCACTGTCTCCAACCCGTATAACATAGCTGGTCTCATTACCCTCTTGTAGACCTTCCCTTTCACTCTTACTGGTACTTGTCTGTCACAAATCACTCCTGACAATCTTCTCCACCCACTCCATCCTGCCTGCACTCTCTTCTTCACCTCTCTTCCACACTCACCATTACTCTGAATTGTTGATCCCAAGTACTTAAACTCATTCACCTTCGCCACCTCTACTCCCTGCATCCTCACCATTCTTCTGTCCTCCCTCTGATTCACACACAAATATTCTGTCTTAGTCTTGCTGACCTTCATTCCTCTTCTCTCTAGAGCATATCTCCACCTCTCCAGGGTCTCCTCCACCTGTTCCCTACTCTCACTACAGATCACAATGTCATCTGCAAACATCATAGTCCACGGGGACTCTTGTCTGATCTCGTCTGTCAACCTGTCTATTACCAGTGCAAATAAGAAAGGGCTCAGAGCTGATCCTTGATGTAATCCCACCTCCACCTTAAAAGCATCCGTCACTCCCACCGCAGACCTCACCGCTGTCACACTACCCTCGTACATATCCTGTACCACTCTTACATACTTCTCTGACACTTCCAACTTCCTCATACAATACCACAACTCCTCTCTAGGCACCCTGTCATATGCTTTCTCTAAATCCACAAAGACACAATGCAACTCCTTCTGACCTTCTCTGTACTTCTCCATCAACACTCTCAGAGCAAACATTGCATCTGTAGTGCTCTTTCCTGGCATGAAACCATACTGCTGATCACTAATTATCACCTCCCTTCTTAACCTAGCTTCCACTGGAGATGCACAAGTCAGTGCATTTCTTTGTGCTGGTCCCAAGCCCGGATAAATGGGGAGGGTAACATCAGGAAGGGCATCCGGTGTAAAATTTTGCCACATCATATATGCAGAAAACACTGCATGAAGCATTTAGTTAGTTAAATTTAAATGTGAGAAAAGTCTTTTAAATTCAATAAATAAAACAGCTTTCTGCTTTATGTTTTCAGTGTAAATAGTGCTTGTTCATTTAAGCTGCCTGATCATGAGATTGTAAACTGTCAATTCAGTCTCATGATTTAGGTACACTATAACTGTGCTTCATTAACCTAAGGCAGACCACACAAATATCACTGCAAGTGTGGAGAGGAATACCGCAGAACTGGTTTTGTGTGCATGAATGAGTTAATGCATTTATTTATTTATAAACTGAACAATGTCATTAGTTTGAGGCATTCCTGTTAACTGTTGGTTCATTTTATTTATTTATTTATTTATTGACATTTGTTAACCAGGTTAGTCCAGCTGGGTTTTTGGCCCATTTTCAGTGGAGAACTGAGGAGAAAAGCTCCAAGTACAGACAGTTTACAAAAATAAAATACAACAACATTTACAGTAACAAATTATAAGAAATGGAGTTATACAATCTCATAAAAATACAAAGCAAAACTATGCACACAATATTGTAGTTGAGTAGTTTCAAAATATTTACAAATATGAGTTTGATCCATGAGAAAAGAGGTATCATCCAGTACAGGGTTTGCTATTGTTGGGAGGGGAACTTATTGAGCTGAGGTAAATCAAGAGTGGAGAGGGGGAGGTCAAGTTGGGGCTTTGCAAGAACATATTTTGGAGATGAGTAGGTGGAGTTTGACTTTTTCCTTAAAGTGGGCAGGGTGAATAGTGGAGCATATGTCTCTAGGAAGTTTGTTTCAAGTCTGGGCTATGGAGTATTTATATAAGCGTTTGTCTACTGCTTTGTTTGGTTGATAGGTATTTAGTAGTTGCTAATTTGAGGTATGGAGAGTACGAGACGGAGTGCAGGTAGAAATGAAGGAAGAGAGAGCAGGACAAGATGAAGGTTTGTAGAGAATAGAGTGTGACATTTGAAGTTGTGTTAGCAACAGTAAGTGGGGGAATTCCAGCCAGTTTAGGGATGTAAGGGCTAGGCAGTGGTGTGCATTATATGGAGAGTTAGTGATAAATCTAGCAATCTTATGGTAAGTTTGTTGAAGTTTTGTTTAAGGTTGTGGATTGAATGTTGATGAACACTGGGCAGCACAGAGAAGAGATGGGAGAAGGAGAGCTTGAGCAAGGGATAGTCTAGCATTTAGAGATAGGATGTACCTACTCCCAGAATCTTTATACAAAGACAAAAAAACTAAGTCTTGCTGAATGCAAGGAAAACAGTACAATTCTGCTGACTCAAGGAACTCTAAATGCAGGAAATGTTACAAATGGTAATCAACATTAAAATTTACTGGCTGCAGGGTAGTACACTTCACCATGCCAAGTGCAGAACTCTTGAGTCATTTCAGTCACTCCACTGGGCTGACCAGCCAGTAAGCATAGTTTTTAAATCTCTGCCATGTGGCTGCTTGATTTATCAGTTTGGTTGAAAGCCACATGTTGTATGTGCTCCTGTTGACTGTAGTTCCTTCTAATTCACCCAGTTACTGAAGATTTGTTTAAAAATAAAAATAAGCTTTTGCAGACTGCCAGACAAGTTACACCACCTTGGTAATGGATGTTGCATGGCAGATGGTGCATTGTGATGGCTGATTTTATCAGGCATCTTCAAAAGGCAGCAGGGTGAAAGTAAATAATTGAAGAGGTCATGAAAAAAACAAAGTGATACGTACACATAAAGTGATACAAGGAATGCAATCATGACAGACTTGCAGAAGGTTATACAGACAACAATTAAATGAAAAATACAAGAACGTCTTCATTGTGTAATACCAAAACCTCCACCAGTAGACGTCCATGTGATATATGCAAATGACCCCTTAAACACATACCATTGTTTTAGCTATGATTTCTGAATGTCCATGACATTTTACTTATTAAGTCTTTATGGGTATATTCAAACCAATAAGGCTAAACACCACTAGTTGTAGACATGCCATGTTTTTGACTTTTTATGACTCATCAGTACAGCATAAGTGGGTTGTTCAGCTACAGTTTAGAAACATAGGGCTTAAAGCCAGACAGCTGCTCCTAAACATCATATACTGATTAAAACAACTGTATCTCAGGGAAGGTATATTGTTATCTATGCAATTAGTTTACAGGGCAATTATTTGTAAATGCTTGAATTTTAAGGAACTAGTGTTTGCCACTACTTGAATCCATGTTCTTCTTTCAGCTTTTCCCGGTTAGGGGTAGCCAGAGCGGAACTCCGGTCCGCTAATGATTGGCAGTAGATTTTTATGGTGCCGAGGTGCCAGCCCAATGCTCAACCTTCAACGAAGGCATGCCCATTCACGCATGTCTTTCAAATGCCACTCGACCACGGGAAGGACATGCAGACTCCACCCGAGAATCAAACAGGAGAACCTCTTGCTGTGAGGCGACAACACTACCGCTGCACCACCGCGGCTTACACACTACTTGAATCAATGTGTCCCAATTAATATATAATATATTTTCAAGTAATACACAGGAGTCCTTCAGTCGTGTTACTTGTGATTACATTTCTTGCTCCACCATTTTGTTTTCTTAGAATCTGCCTTGTAATATTATCCAGGTGTTAAATCACAACTGTCTTACATTAGTGAGATATTTCAAGATTTACAGATGGCATACAGCACTTATAAAGTCTGTAAAATTTTCCAGCAAACTGCTGCTACCTACCTACATGCTGTAGTCTGTTGTTATCCACCTTCTGTAGGGTAATTGGTGAATGTGCATGCCTGTTAGTACTGTTACTACTGCTTCTCTATCTGCAAGAGAAAGACAATCCCCAGGATTCAACAAAACCCATGTAGGCGCTGTGTAGAGCATACAGGGAATGCCATGTACACGGCCATGGCTCCTCCTCGGCAGCACTCTATACATATTAATTATGGCTCACTGCTGAGGGAGATCACAGTAACACAGATATTGAATCCTTGCATGCAGCAGTGTAGAAGCTGTCCTGTAGTTGTGGACTGTCCAGAAAAATTCTGGACTGTTGTTAAGCACAGCATAATACCTTTTGTCTTGTCAGCCTGGACTGAAAAGTGAACAACAGATTTTACTAAATGAAATTGCAATTAATTTTTTTTTTTTTTTTATGTTTATGTGCTATTTGCACTGAGCAGCGCAGTGCTTAGCAATGCCGAGAGGTGCTTATACATATAAAGCAGCTATCTGGTATCTATCTAAAAACAGAAAAATAGAAAATGGATATAATCAATTTAAACGTTTTTGTTTTTTTATGCAGTGTGGTGCAGTGCTTAGCAATGCCAAGAAGAGCTTATACATATACAGCAGGCATCTGGTATATTTCTAAAATTAGAAACTGGGTGTATTCAATTGCTGTACTTCTCAGGTGCTTAGCAACGTGCAAACCAGTGCAGCAAAGCTGCGCACAGCTAACAGACACTTTAGTATATGTGCAGATATGCTAGTGCCCTCCACTATCCAAGTGACTAGATAGGTAGAATCATGACCCCCAGTGTATTAAGTCCTGGTTCGTGGCCCGTGCAATCATACTTTTTTACATTATTTGCTGTGAAAATGTGTCAGGTATCTGAAAGATCAGTTTAATTTAAAATTAAAAAATTGTTGCATTGAGAAAAGCTGCGCAATGCTAAGCAGCACTTAAACATTGTCAATGGGCTATTGCTGTTTTGCACATTGCTAAGCTTTTCTTAAACACACTTTGTGTGACTTTGAGCGATGCTAAGCAGCGCAGTGCTTTTTTTGAAAGTTATAGCATGATGAGCAAGGGCAGGAATGCAACCTATATAAAGGCCAATAGATAGGAATTTCACATCATTCTTTGGAGTCTTCACTTGGCTGTGGAAATGGCAGGTGCTGTTGGAGACAGAGTGTGCATTCGAGTGCAGAGGTAGGGTGGTCTGCAGCCCAGAGTTTTTGTTGGACTCCTGGTTAAAAATTATGAACCCTGGCTTCTGCAGGGCAAATACCAGCCTCAGAGTGTAAGTCTGAGGCCTGGAATCAGTTGGCCAGGGAATTTATCAGTGCTACTGGTATCCTATGCACTGGCAAGCAGTGTCGTCACCACTATGACAACCTCAGGCATAGGAAAAGGGGAACCCTGGACACCTGGGTCCAAGAGGCTAAGGCTGGGAAAACCCCTCAGATATGTAAGTATTTTTGCCAGTAATTAAGAAATATACAAGCTGACTTTGTGCAAAAGTGGTATGCATAATGGTTTGCTTCTCTTACCACAGCTGCAGAAGAGAGGGCTCACAATATTCAGTCTCATGCAGGGCATCTGGCCAGGATGAGACAATTGCGTGGTGGTTAGATCTTTGCTCGCAATGTCCAGTCCCATGCAGGGCACCTGGCCAGGATGAGACAATCACTTGGTGGTTAGGTCTTTATTAATGTGTCACTGCCTGCCTGAAATGGTAAAGCAAGTAAAAGCAAGTAAGCATGCAGAACTGTGTAGTATAGCTTCCAAACATACGATAGTGTTGGAGTCTACCCAAATTAAGAATCACTGTTTAGGTTGGCTCATTGTCTGAAATATGCTGGAGTTTGCACTCAATAAATGAACAGCCATACATGGTCTACATACCAGAGTTGAAGCAACATTAAACAATAAATTGTAAAGGATGATGGTGTTTTGATATGTAATGTTGTCAAATAAAGTGTTCACTATTCCTATATTCACTGCATGTGTGTCCTAATCTGACACCAGTCAATTGTTAAATGTAAATAAATAAAGAATGTAGCCACAAATGTCTGAAATGAATGTAGTGCAATACTCAGAGTAAGGTTCAAGCCTGCGTTCTGCTCATTTTGTCTGAAATAATGATGTATACTCCACCCAGTCAAATAACATGGTATATGGGTAAGGTAAATGAAGTCCTGGACTGCTATTCATGTGTCTAAATGCTAGATTTTAAGGAACATTATCAATAAAGTTTAAAACAGGATTGTGCTTTGACAAGTAATCTTTTCAAATAAGTTTTCATTATTCCTATATTCCATGCATGTAAATTATAATCTGACACCAGTCAACTGTTACATATTAACTAAGAAATAATACATCATCAAATTTCAGATATGCATGTAGTGCAGTACCCAGAGCAAGCGTCAAGTCTCAATTTAGATAAATCCCCCAAAATATGCTGCACATACCACTCAGTAAATGAACAGGGCTTATGGTTAGGTCAACAGATGACCTACAGAGCCATACGTTTGTGTCACTGCCAGATTTCATGTGACGTTCATCATTACAGTGTAAAAGAAAATGGTGCTTTCATAACTACTGTTTTCAACTAAACTGCTCATTATTCATCTGTTCACTGCATTTGGTTTCCAGTGTGATACCACACACAGATATGCATGTGTGTAAATGTAGGATTTCACACAAAATGTTGCAATAACACTTTTAAAGGAGATGGTGTTTTGAGAATTCATTATATTGAAATAAAGTGCACATTATTCCTGCAATCACTGCTTGTGGGTTCTAATCCCATGGCAGCCAGATGAGAAATGACCAGCTGTCTAGTGTACACAAACATACCTCTCAACTGTCATGCTTTTGAAGAATGTAATAACTAGTGACCTGACTGGCCCTTGATTAGCAGATACATGTCATTACTTGGAATGCAATTTATTAGCAAATACATTTTCTGAACACTTTGGTACTAATGTATGAGCACATTATGTAAAAATGTCCCCTGTAGTTGTACATGTGTTCCAGCCTTTGTTAGTGTTTGGCCCATACTCTCCCATGCTATCAAGTTGAGAGCTATGTACTTGCAGCATCATCTATACAATATTTGCAGTCACTGTACTCACAACTGAAATTAAAACTGGTTATGTTCATTTACTACAGTGTGACCAGGTAGGCCAGTTCTTGGTGATCCACCTACCTTGGCTCCTCGGCTGTGGCAGCGGGGCCCAGCATGTCTGGGCAACAGCATGTTGGTGCCCCCTCTGTTGCCCCTATACCACTTGCAGTATTATGTAGTTCTGCCCTACAGGCTGGGGCTGGGCCCCTCTCTGGGAGTGGAAGTTGAGGGAGTGATTATGTCACCCATAAGAAACTGCCAGGCATGGTGCATGGGTTGCTGCACTGAGCTCTTGGTGCATGCCAGCCTATGCCGGATGGAAAGCATGCTGTCAATCCTGGTGTGGCAGCCTCTCCCCAGATGCCAGCATCCACCACTGCCCCACAAAAGCAGGGAAGGAGTAGTGCTGACAGTCCAGTCGATGAGGACTTGAGTCGCACTGCTACCATGTGTGATATCTATGGGACTGGGATTCCATAACATCCTGCCCATACAAGGCATTCACCCCTCTTGTGTCACACACCAACCATGTCTTATCTGTCTGCCAAAGCTTCTTCATCTAAAAACTTACCTCCCCCACACAGTCCCATATCCCTTCTTCAACATTCCACTCTTACCTTAAAAAAACAATGGACACCTGTCCCCCCAAAAATATCATCCCAAATATAGTTCTCAATTTCACATACATGTGCACTGGATGCACTTAATTTGGTCCAATTGCCTTGACAACGCACTTGTGTTGTCCTCACCCCTCTCTCTGGGGGGGTGATAGTCCAAACTGAGCTAAAAAAAATCTGTTAAAGTGCACGGTTGTTTCTGCATAAGAAATGGATAGCTATGGTTCTTTCCTACACCCTTCCTGCACATCCCTACCTGCCTTTTACTATGTTTTCCCCCCTTCATGCACCCCATTTCACCACTGCCCTATCTCCCTATTTTTCATTTCTTTAAAGATTGTTTTCCATGATGTTGGGTGAGGCGCAGCATTGCTAAGCTCATCTGAATGGTGCTATATTGATATTTGTGTGTGAAATAATAATCACATTCAAAATGTACACCTGCTCCTTATTTCAAACCAAAGACTGTCACACCTCCAGAGCAGTGCATCAACCCACCAAGCCACACAGCTGTTAATTAGCACAGGTGGTTTAAGCAAAACATGCCAACTGCCAAGTTCCCATCATTAAGCGTGTTTAAGCAGTGCTGCACATCATGCCATGTCACACAAATTTGCTTAAACAGTAATGGAAAAAATGGGAGTGTAACTTGGAGTCTGGTATAGGAATACATCACTAGAAAGGCAGACACATAATAATAGGTGTAAGGGAGGTCTCTAACAGCAGGTAACTGTACACTTCTATCTGCAGCATTTAAAAACATAACTGGTAAACCATGAATGGAAAAACAGGTGTTTAACTGGGACTCTGGTGGAGAAATAACATCCCTACAAATGTAACAGCCTGAAAGCCTGTAAGTGTGCAATTATATGTTGAAAAATACACCTGGCTCAGTAGCTCAGTCTGTTAAATGCTTTGGAAACATTAATGTTTGGTACACATGGTCCTGGGTTGAAATCCAGTGGTGTGTAGCATTTAAAATGCGTGTATGTGTACATCACTACTGTGACTTATGTAATGAATGATTGTGTCATCAACTATTTATCCAGCCAAAGCATTTCAGATGGAATGCCCGCTTTTCAAAGATGGAAGTCAAAGGCCTGCAGATAGGAACACAGTTGACATATTCCTATTAAAATACTAGAGTGTTAGGTCATGCCTTACTATGCATTCACAGAGAATTTTAAGTTATTTATACAAAGGAGGCCCAGTAATATCAGACTGCAGCACACAATCATTTGCTACTAATATTACAGATAAGCACAGCTGCACAACTAACAGACATATGTAGGTAGTGGCAGCAAAAATGGTAGCCAGCACACATATTCTAGACAACTACCATAAATTAACACATGGCTTGGCAGTTGTCCAAATGGTTGTCATACTGGTAGATGTCCCCCTACCTTGTTCAGGGACACAACAAACATGTTGCCTTCTACTCTGTTAATAATACCTTTGGCTGACATACTTACCTTAAACACATACATCAATTTCCTGTGTGATGGGTTCCCTCAGTCAGGCTCTGGCTGTACAGCAAGCTGCCAGTGGTCACACTGTTACCCATAAGTGTTGTTGTCCTCCACATTCTGCAGCTGCTATAACTATGCTTATTGCCTGCAACTGCAGCAGCTGCAGCCTGAAGCACACACATGTGTATGTTATTATTATCTAGTACAAGCATCCTCTCTGTGCTGACGTAGTATCTCTACCACAGCACTTCCACCCATCATATCAGAAAGGGATTGGATCCTACATTGAGGCCTTATATCACATTCAGTAGTTACATGGGATTGTCTGATTACACTGCAAGTCACCTCTGCATGCTGCAATCAGCATTACATACCAAAGATCAGTTCAAAGGCAATCACCTGCTAATGAGAACCATCTTAAAAACTGCTAGATAGGGAAACCATTGTGTATGACAGTTACTTTCTGTGGTGAACTCATTGGAACAACAATTATATATCTGTATCTCTCAAAAGAGGAATATTGCGCACCATCAGGTATGTAACTCATTTTTTTCAACATGATGCATATGTGTTATTATACTTAGGGTGAATGGGGATTACATCAGTAAGCCTTTCTTACAACTGTACCTGTGATATGCCATTAATCTGCAGATGTGTAATACCTGCAGAGGATGAAGAGTACAGCAAGGGTTTAATGCGATCTGTTTAATAAGAACACAGGTCTCCTGGATACTGCTTTTGTTGGCAGTTGTAATATTACACAGCTATGTTTTGGCATTGAACTATAGACATATGTTGACGGGGGGCATTCCTGCTATGGGCCACACTACAAGTGGACTCCTGTGTTATGTGTGTGATCATATGTCAGTACCTGTCATGGCACAAGTAGGTGTAGGTCACTATTGCCACTATCCTAGTTGCCTCCACACCCTTTGCATGATTGCCACACTGCTGCATATGAGATGTGCACCCAAGCAGGGAATACTAATAGGCTTCCTTACTTGCTGTATCTGTACAGACTGTGCACCCACATATGTGATCCTGAAATGCATTCTCATAATTTTGTATTTCAAGTGTTAAAATGCACACCAGACATCACCCAACTTTCAGTGAGGTGGAAAATGACCTCATTATTGAATCATTATGTCAACACTACCAAGTGCTGCTGTCCAGAGGGAAGGAAAATACGTAGGAGCTACAAGCCTTGTGGGACAAACTGGTCCATAAAATAAATGCTGTGGTGTGTCATAGTCGAACATATGATCAGGTATGACACTGTACTACAGACATGATCCACTTGGCATGCAGAAGGGCAGTGGACATGGCCAGGGATCTCAAGTCATTGGTGGTGAGCCTGCAGTGGAAAAACCTCTGTCAGCCACTGAGGAATTCCTGGTGAAACTTGCTATGCACGCTAGCTCCCAGGTTTCAATCACACCATATGCCATGGATGTGGGAACCATCATTTCCACCAAAGAGGCATGTTCAGGTATGTTTATTTGAATCAGCATTGGAATACTGTAGCATTTAGCATGTCAGGCTGTATATGATTTTACATGGGTGTCAGGTGTATTATGGAGTGGAGGGGAAGCAGGTTACCTGCAGTTGAAGCTCATGCAGAGATTGTGACCCACTTATCTCACTGGGGGATATTTGGACATACTACCAGTGTTATAGTGTAACATGTAGTGCTATTTTCAGGACATCTCCCTCAATTGTTTTTCAGGACCATCAGGAATAGGAAGAGGCCATGCCCCTGCTGCTAGTAAGCATAAAACATTTTTGTCATAGATCTAGACTTACTGCAAGGTATTAGCTAAAATGTCATCCTAAGCCTGCTGGTTGGATACTGTACTGTCTGCATGATTGTCAAATGTGGAGATATGTTCTCACTGTACACACTGTGGTCATACCTAGGTCTTGTAAGTGTGACCATAGTGATTAATTGCTGAATATTGACAGGAGTTTTCATATGGCCATAACTGTAAACTGTGCAGAGTTCTGCAGAATGTCAGCAATGTACATAATTTATGTATTGCTCATGAGAGCCCGGTTTAAAGAGCTGTTATTCTGAAATATTTACACATGTGGGTTAGAAATTAATGACCTCAGGTCCTACTATATCAGATTGTGGGTTTTACAAGTCTGTAATAGTGACAGCAGTGTATGCAACTTAACATATATTCAAACATAGTACTGCAGAGCATACTAGTGCAGGTATTAAGGTGAGGCATTCCCCTTTATATCACAGATGACCTGGGAGGTTGGTCATTGTCCCCTTTACCACCTGATGTCAGTGTCTCTTCAGACTCTGATGATGATGGTGGCCAAACTGAGCCACAGCTAGGGGTTGCAGAGTCTGAATCTGACACAAAGGTTTACATCACTCATCTGTCCTCATTATCACCATACACAGCCAGTATGCCTATGCATACCCAGTCCCCTGAGGGCATAGATATTGGACAGTCAGAGGATGGGAACATTGAACAGGAAAGTGTGGCTACTGTAGCTGCAGTGAGTGCTGACAATGGCTATAGCCAAACAGTTGGCGAGGATCAACAATGGTGGATTAATAGGACTGCATGTAGGAGTCCTCCTGTCCTGCCACCAACTGTTGTAGGTGTCTCATCAGGTGTTACTTAACATATGTAACACCTGATGACACACCTAGAACAAGTGTTACTTAACATATCTTTAGGGCCATCATGGAGGCACAGGCACATTCCAAAAGGAACAGGAGATGAATGCTCACGGTAATGGATGCAGCATAGTCTGACATCCATGACTGTCTTCACCATGTTGCTGATACCCTGGATCAGTTGACTGATGCATTGGAAAGATGCTGGCCTGAGACAGATGGCACACTATCTGTCTTGGGATGCTCATTGTCTGTGATAGAATGTCTGGTTGGAGTTGATCGTTGGACTCATGGATGTGGGTCAGCAACTACATCTGCTGAGAGTCCTTGGGGCCGTACACAATCTTGGTCCCAAAGTGGGCAGTACATCCAGTGCTCCAGAGGGGAGTGTGCTGTCCACACCAATATGTGGTAGACCATAGGGTCCTGTTCCTGGGTGGTCCAGTGGAGCAGATAGCAGTCACCCTCAGGTAATAACCCTGCATCTGACATTGGACATGGAGGTGCCAGTGCAACTCTTGGCAGAGCCATATCTCATGTTTGGAGACAGAGTTGATCTGTCAACTCTACCATGCATGCCTGAAAGCTGTCTAACATACATTCATGTAGGGCTAGCACTGAGGCTGGCTGTGTGCATGAAGATGCTCACAATCCACTGTCAGATTCAGGTCACATACAGACACATATGCCACATTTACATGGTCTGTCTTGCCTGCACCCCTTTCTGACTCACACACAGTCTCAACAACCTTTTGTGTCAGCCTAGGCCTCCTGCACCCCCATACAACACCATGTGTTGCAGATGACTGCAAACTGGGCGCCATAGTTGAAAACACATCAGACACCGATATCCTTCAGAAGGGTCTCATAGAAACGGATAACTGGTGCCAGAGCCATGGCCTAAAGTTAAATGCCAAAAAATGCATAGTTATACCCTTCAGGAAAAACAAGGTTACCCCTAGCTACCATATAGGTGGTAATCCACTAAGCACAGAAGAGGTTATCAGGGATCTGGGGACCCAGGTTGACAGTAACCTTTCGTTTGACACTCACGTTGCCAAAGTAGTTAGGAAGACCTTCTACATTGCCCACCTGATCATGAAGGGATTCACATCTAGATCAAGGGAGGTCATTGTTCCCCTATACTCATCACTCATCAGACCAATGATTGAGTACAATGCCCCATTCGGAATGTATCTTACCCGACACCTGCAGCAATTGGAAAGGCCCCAAAAGTTCCTCACCAAAAGGATAAAGGATCTCAAAAATATGTCTTATGCTGCCCGACTGAAGAAACTCCAGCTCTATTCAGTCGCATACCGTCTGCTCAGAGGTGACCTGTGCCTGACATACAAGGCCATGTCCAACCCGGAATTAATGGACATGCTCCACCTCAAAAAATCTAAATCCATCAGAACTACAAGAGGAAGAGACTTAAACCTTAACACGGTTATAAATAGGACATGCTGGAGGGACAGATTCATCACCCAGAGACTCCCTATGCTGTGGAACAGGATCCCAGTACATGTGAGGCAGAGCACCTTGCTGGCTTTGTTCAAGAGAAATCTTGACCAATGGATGGGAGATCGCAGGTTTACCCCGGGGATCACCTCAGTGTCACTGCTGGACAGAGGCATGGCAAAATAATGGGCATAGTACCCTTCAAACTTAAGGGGTGGTGAAAGCCACAAAACTTTGGGCTAGGCTTATAAATGCCCTAGGGCAGATAGCCTAGTATGAACCTATGAACCTATGAACCTATGAACCTATGTGCAAGTGATGATACCTGTGCCACATCCCTGTCATCAATCTCAGTGATGCAGGAAAATGAAGCTATGTGTCTGATGTATAGGGTGACTATCTAAAATATGTCTATTGGTGTTATCCACTGTTGCCATTGACATGTTACTTTAACTGGTCAGTCACACATATTGTACACTGCCATTTGTGATGAGTAAACCACATTATGGTGTATACAGTAGAACTTCCCCCAAATTCCACCTGCCCCCTGCACTCCTACACTTATCCCCCCCACAACAGCCTATTACCATCCCTCAGTCATCAGATCCACTCCCACTTCCACATCACAACAACCTCCTCTGTACACCTCACCCACACCAAGCAAGGCATACTAGGACTACTACTACTAACACTTGCCACTCTAGCTTACACCACATCCATACACTCTAACATACCAGCAAACACTACCTACCGCATAACACACACCCACACCCACACACACACAAAACCTCACACAAATATAGTAATATGCTCCACACTATTTAACAACAACTCATTACTCTACATGCACAAAACAGCAACCACACTACCTCAGAAAAGGCTAACAGTACCCAAAAAACACATAGATATAGCCTATGCTATAAAATTCACACTATTCCTCAGAAAATGGCTACTAATCTCAGGGGGCATACACCCCAACTCAGGTCCAAGCAACCCAGTCCTATCCCAGAAACACAAGTCAGACCTACTTATTATCAGTATAAACATATGCAGCATATCCAACAAACTGCATAATTTTCACGCATTCATATCTCTCTATTCCCCAGACATACTAACCGTTACAGAGACCTGGCTAAAACCTCCCACACAAAACGAAGAAATTCTTCCCCAGGCTATAACATCCTAAGGCAAGATAGAGGTACCAAAAAGGGAGGTGGAGTTGCAATCTTATTTAAAAATACACTCAGCCTCCAACCACTAAACACCCCACTTCCCAAATTACAGAATGCAGAGACATTAGGGTCCGTTATGTCCCTTAAAAACAAAAAGAATCAACATCCTCTTTAGTTATATTCCTCCAGAAAATAACTCACCTACAATAGAAGAGATACTACAATGGGCCATAATCAACCTACCCCAAGAAACCATCCTGTTAGGCGACCTAAACTTAGACTGGCTAGCCTGCAACTCCAGCAACCCCTCAAACCATATTAACTTATTTTGATTCTTACAACTAATCAAAGAACCCACAAGAGTAGACAAAAAATCTAATAGAACCTCCATTCTAGATTAGACACTAGTTAATATCCCTACAGAAAATTATCACGTGGGCTGCTTACCTGATGCCTTGTATGACCACTGCCCCACATTCCTCCTTCGTAAACAGGCAAAAATACCCAAACCCATGCTATTCAAGGAGACTAGGGATGAGCACAATGTTATTCCACAAACTCTTAACAGTATCTTTTATCTGTCTCTGGCCTAGCACTCAAGTGTGGGGTCATTTACTGCACTGTTCTAACTTGTTGATACTTGTGAACCTCTGCTTTCCTTAAAAAAAACAAAAAAAAAACAAAACAATCTTGCTTTTCTCCCACTTTTCTGAGATTTAAAAAAGTTCAGTTACAGATTTGCTGTTCTGAACTGTTTGTAAGTTTCTTGGAGGCCATTGTTTGCGTGGGCTAAAGGGAAGTCTCTGTGTTCATCAGTGGCAGTGATAAACATTGAGCAGCCTGTCTGCCCCTGTGGGAGTGGTTACTGCCTTGAAACTGTAGTTTTATTGGCCATTTTGGGTCAATTCCAAACTCCTTGATCTCCCTCTCTTAAAACCCGATTGCCTCGTGGTTTTGGCATCTTTTTGGACTTGTTGGCTGTTGGTGAAGCACCCACCAAGAGGAGAAAACGCTGAGAGAAGAAAGGAGCCACTTTTGAGATTTTAAGTATTTTGCTTCAGATTATTTGTTAAGTTTTTCCTGCATTGCCGCCTACGTTTGAGCATTTTCTGGCTTGTTAAACTTGATTTCTGTGTTGGTAACTGTATTTAGAACACAACCTAGAGCTGATTACTGAATTTCCTGCCTGCACTTATTTTTAAAATCGTTTTTTTCTTAAAACTTGCATTTTATCTGTCTCTGGCCTAGCACTCAAGTGTGGGGTCATTTACTGCACTGTTCTAACTTGTTGATACTTGTGAACCTCTGCTTTCCTTAAAAAAACAAAAAAACAAAAAAATCTTGCTTTTCTCCCACTTTTCTGAGATTTAAAAAAGTTCAGTTACAGATTTGCTGTTCTGAACAGTTTGTAAGTTTCTTGGAGGCCATTGTTTGCTTGGGCTAAAGGGAAGTCTCTGTGTTCATCAGTGGCAGTGATAAACATTGAGCAGCCTGCCTGCCCCTGTAGGAGTGGTTACTGCCTTGAAACTGTAGTTTTATTGGCCATTTTGGGTCAATTCCAAACTCCTTGATCTCCCTCTCTTAAAACCCTCTTTTGTGCAGTTTTGTGCATTTTTGTGCATAGCGCAACATCGACCAGCGCCGCCTAATTGGGTTTAAACTATTCCTGGCTCCACAAAGTCTGCTCTTCACTTTTTCCCTTAGAACTGCTCTATCTCTCAAATTAAACACCATATTCTCATTCTAAGGCCCCTCACTGGACCAAATAAGTAATCTTACAAGTTAGCACTAATAAACCATAAGCACTACTTACTCTTATACTCTCTACGATTACCTTGTCCCCTATTGGTCTGTTTTAATTCAGTTCCCTATATTACTCTAGCATGTCCAAAGGTCAGTCAATGGTTTCCTCTCCAGTAAAGCTGGTGAATCTGGGAATTTTGAGGCAATGTTACAACTGTCTCATGTACACAGACAATCCTCTCCTCCTCCAAACAGGTTCAAATATATGTGAGAGATGCAACCATATAGCCAAACTGGAGGCTGAGCTCTCTCATCTCAAAACTGGTGTAACCAGTCAGGAGGAGAAGGTAACCTCACACAGCACAATTCCAGTATCACATAGTCCCACCACAACAGCGAACCAAACACATAAAAACACAAAATCATACTTGGAGGCTCTAAATAAAAATCTACCTAAGCAACAGAGACCTCCAAAGCAGACATCCAAGCAAACGCTACCTCAAAATAAAACACGTACAACACATAGCACACAAAGTCAGTGTGCCAAGCCATCACAGCCCTTAAGGCTGAATAACACACCTGATACCCTTGTAATAGGTGACTCTATTGTCAGACACACTGACGTCCCGCTCACCAGGCTGAATAAAGAGAAGGTCACAGTGAGCTGCCTGTCGGGCGCTAGGATCCGCCACATAACGCAAGCATTCAGGTCACTCCAAAGCAAATACAAATATGACTCAGTCATTGTACATGCTGGCGTGAATGACCTGAGACATACCTCCCTCGACTACATGAAAAGAGACATAGAGGAGCTCTCTGATCATGTAGCCCAGGCCGGTATGACCCTGACCTTGAGCAGCATCTTACCCTCACCTAGAATGATTGCACAGTATAAAGACAAAATGATCGATTTTAACAATTGGCTAAAATGTTGGTGTCATTCAAAGGGGATCCAGTGTCTGTCAGCCAGGGATGACATGCTCGACAAGCCACGTTGCTAAGCTAGGGACGGCTTGCACCTGTCACCCCTGGGCTTTCGGATATTGGCAAAGGCTCTTGCCACCCCCATAGTGCCTTTTTTAGGCAAGGCTCAAAAGTCAAACCCACCTCCACAGACAGCACAAGGAACAAGAAACTAAGGGTAATGCTGCTAAATGCCAGAAGTCTTAACCTCAAGATGCATGCACTCGACGCTCTCCTCAGTATGGAGAACATCGATATCTGTGCAGTGACAGAAACCTGGTTCAAGGCTCCAGAGAGCACCCCAGCACTACCAGGTTATACCTCATATCATGCTTTTCGGCCCCAAAACCTGGACCGAACCGCAAAAGGAGGGGGAGTTTCCATATTTATCAAGGATATCCACACCTCCTGGTTAGTGGCAGTGCACAAAGTATCGGAGACCATCCATGTGCAACTGACAGTGGGCAAGACTGCTTTTCAGTTTATAGCATCCTACAGACCACCCTCTTAAAGTCAGGAATCCCACTCGGCTTTCCTGAAAACATTGGAGAACACTAAGATCTCTCTGAACACCATTATATTGGGCGACTTCAACTAACCAAACATAGACTGGGAGCATTATTCAAGCCCCAGCACCTTAGCCCAAAGGTTCCTGGAATTTATAAACTCAAATGCTATGGAACAACTAGTCACCACTCCCACAAGAGGGGAAAACATACTAGACCTGATCATTACCAACATGGGGACTCTATGCTCCATACCAGAAGTATATCCCTCATTGGTAAGATCAGACCATAAATTAATTTCACTGGATATCCACATCCCGACCCCACCCCCAGCCCAGAAAACCACAGTGAAAAACTTCTCAAAAGCGAACTTCACACTTCTCAAAACTGAAGTGGAATCTTTCAAGGTCCCAGGGCCAGTGGAAACTACGGCCCAAACTGCAGAATCCTATATAAACGCATTCTACGGACATCTCCAGGAATGCATGGATCATGCTATCCCAAACAAAATCAAGACCCAATCATCCAAAGGCAGGCGTCCAGTCTGGTGGACCCCAGCCATAAATAAACTGTACAACAGAAGGAGGAAGCTACTACATGATAGAGCAAAACCCTAAAAGGGAAGACATATCTGATCAGTACTAGCAAAAAATTACGATCCCTCATAAAATCCTCCAAGGCCAGCTTCAAGAGAAAAATTCCACAGGATACTAAAGACAATCATAAGGCTTTTTTCAGTTATGTTAGGAACCTGGGATGCAACTCCCAGACTTGTTCTGAGTTGATTCTAAACGACAAAAAATACATTGAACCCACAGACATCGCCAATATCCTGGCAGACAGGTTCAGTGCAAACTTCTCCACCCCCTCCCCCCCAAAAGAACAAGTATCTATCCCGGCAGAGTGCAGCCTCCCAAACATCTCTGATGCTCAGGTGAAGGCCGCCCTCTCCAAAGCAAAAAACACTGCTTCCATGGGACCAGATGGCGTCCCGGGTTGCATCCTACATGAACTCCAAGAAGAACTAATCCCTCAAGTAAAACTGTTGTACAATCTCAGCCTCACTACAGGATATGTGCCCAAAGAATGGCATACAGCAACAGTGGTCCCACTCCACAAAGGTGGCACCTCTGCGGACCCTGGAAACTATCGCCCCATAAGCCTGACTAGCCTAGTATGCAAGGCTATGGAGAGGATCATCATGGAACTCATAAACAAAGACATTGGGGACCTACAGACACTAGATCCTACCCAATTTGGCTTCGTCAAGGGCAGATCCTACCTTTTGAACCTGTTTGACTTCTTCGAAACAGTCACCAAGGCCATAGATGAAGGAAAGGTAGTCCACACAGCCTATCTGGACCTCGCAAATGCATTTGACACAATACCCCACTCGGGCATCATAGATAAGCTATCCAGCCTAAATATAAACCCCTATGTCACAAGATGAGTTGCAAACTGGCTCAAAGACAGAACCCACAGAGTCAGAGTTGCTGGAGCCATGTCAGACTCGAAACCGGTCACAAGTGGCATCCCACAAGGTTCTGTCCTGGGACCTCTCTTGTTCGGTATTTACTTTTCTGAGGTACAGGCCAATGTGGGAGGACTATGGCTCACCAAGTTCACAGATGACTGCAAACTGGGCACCATAATCGACTCTCCAGCTGACACAAAAAAGTGTATAGTCATACCCTTTGGCAAAAACAATGTGCCCACAAATTACCACATAGGTGGTAACCCATTAAGTACAGAGAAAGTAATTAGGGATCTGGGGACCCAAGTTGATAGCAATCTCTCCTTTGACAACCACATTGCCAAAGTGGTTAGAAAGACCTTCTACATAGCCTACCTCATCATGAAAGGATTCACATCTAGCTCAAGAGAGGTAATCATGTCCCTTTATTCATCCCTCATCAGGCCCATCATAGAATACAATGCCCCCTTTGGGATGTACCTTACCCGACACCTGCAGCAATTAGAAAGACCCCAAAAGTACCTCACCAGGAGGATCAAGGGACTCAAACAGATGCCATATGCTGCTCTGTTAAAAAAACTCCAGCTCTACTCAGTTGCATACTGCCTACTTCGAGGCGATCTATGCCTGACATATAAAGCTATGTCCAACCCAGAATTAATGGACATGCTCCACCTCAGTAAATCTAAATCCCTTAGAGCCACACGCTCGAGGGACTTGAACCTCAGCACAGAAATAAATAGAACATGCTGGAGGGACAGATTCATAACCCAGAGGCTCCCTTCGCTCTGGAATGGAATTCCAATTCATGTTAGGTGGAGCACCTCAGTGACTCTCTTCAAGAAGAATCTTGATGAGTGGATGGGGGATCGTAGGTTTGTCCCAGGGATTACTTCCGTGTCACTATTAGACAGAGGCACAGTAAACTAAACTTTAAAAAGGGCGCAGTATACTCAAATCAAGGGGGTGGCGTAAGCCAAACACAATCGGGCTAGGCTTATAAATGCCCCAGGGCAGATAGCCTAGTGTGAACCTATGAACTTATGAACCTATGTATGCTCCAGCAACAGGACTGGAATCCACTAAAAACTCTACCTTTAGACCATGCAGTTGATTTTTTTAATACTACTTTTATGACTGTTCTAAATATACTAGCTCCCATCAGGAAATACAGGACTAAAGTTAACTATGCCCCATGGCTAAATAGGACAACAAAAGCCTTAATAAAAGCCAGAGACAATGCCTGGAAAAACTGGAAAAAGAATAACACTATCCAAGACAGACAGAAATATCAAGAACTACGAAATAAGGTCAAAACCCAAACAAAAGTAGATAAAAAGAACTACTTCTTAGACATCCAAAACAAGCACTCTAGAACCCCCCCAAAAGTTCTAGAAGGCCATCAATACCCTTCTAAAGCCAGGGAAAACCACCACCCCATCTCCCAGCAACAATTCTGATAATGATAGCACTTCACAGAATCTATCCTTGCACTATCTATCCAGCTATCCAACAAGAACACTAAAACCACCCCAACTGTAGAACAAACTAACATATCCACCTTCACACCCTCACCTGTACCAACCTCTTCAGTTAAAAAGTTACTCTCTAAACTAAAATTCACCACACTCGCAGCAGATGGTTTACCCACAAATATTCTAAAATTAGCTGCAGAATCACTAGCCTACCCTGTCTCAATTCTTATAAACTGCTCTATACAGAAAACCTACGTACCTCATCTATGGAAGGTGTCACATATAATTCCCCTTCACAAAGGCGGAAACTCCCATGGACTATCAAACTACTGTCCAATTGCTATCTTGTCCCCCCTTTCCAAGCTTCTGGAAAAATGTATTCACACCCAGGTAATGCACTTCTTATCCTCACATAACCTCCTCTCCCCCACACAGCATGGTTTCCGCCCAAACCATAGCACATCCACTGCTCTACTCTCCTTTACCAATCAGAATAACCATCTAAGAAACAACAACAAATTCATCTCAGCTGTATTCCTAGATCTATCAAAAGTGTTTGATATGGTCTCCCATAACCTACCCTTAGACACTCTGTCAGCCTTATCCTTTGCCCCCTCTACTACTTCATGGCTTAGAAGCTATCTCTCTGACAGAAAACAATCAGTTAAATGGCAAAGTACACTATCTCCTCTATTACCAACTAGTATAGGTGTCCCACAAGGATCAATACTGGGTCCTCTACTATTCACCATTTTCACTAACAAACTATATACTTCTGAATACTTGAAAGGTCCCAAAGAACACAAACTTGTGGTAATAACAAAAAGAAAGTTTATGAAGCGCTTTTCATCAAATGCAGTGATTTGACTTCCTCAGACAACGAAAACAATTCAATTCAAGTTAAAAACAGTTTAAATACATTCAAAAGGTCATATGACCAGGTAATTTACATAGTAAATTAGTAGCCATTAAAACCATTTCACCCTAAATTCTGCTAACCTCGTTTGTACAATTTCTTATAATTAAAAAACATTTACTATAAGAACTTAAGTAAAGCTACTACATACTTTCTAGATAATATATAGACATATATGAATACATGTATATAAATCTAATACAATTTATTTTCTCTACATTACTCGTGTTATACTTAATAACTTGTGCCTATTAATTAATGATAAAAACCAGGCACAGTATATTCTTTATAATAAAAATATTAATATTAAGTAGAGATAAGTATTAATATCAAGGGACTTACTTCTTATCTGTACAAGTTCTTAAGTTTCAGGTAAGACTGAACAGAACATTTCTCATTTAGCCCAGGGAAATGATGGGCATCTAACCTAAGTTGCCACAACAACTGCATTTGTTCAAGTAGAAGGGAACTAGGGCCCTGTCTAGGTCCCTGCGTAACCTGATCAATGGCTTTAAACCTAAATTTATGAGTAGGTTCTTCTTCTATGTGTTTTGCTAACGCATTGTCTGTCTTATTTCTCCTGATACAGTAAAGGTGTTCGTATATCCTCTCTCTCAGTTTTCTATCAGTTTTTCCTATATAGAATGCTGGGCAGAAGTCACATTGGGCTAGGTACACCACCATTTTTGTATTTCATGTAAATCTCTTTTTAATGTAATAAGTTTTGTTCTTTTTATTACATTTTTTCCCTGTTACAATGAACACACAATAGTTACATGACTCACGTTTTAACATCCTAGCAGTTCTAGTAAAACTGATGTCCTGTATTTCTAACAAGTTCTTTAAATTTTGTTCCCTTCTGCATACAAATCTTGGCTTCGCATCTATCTTGTTAGCTATATGTTTGTCATTAGTCAACAAGTTCCAATTCTTCAAAATTACTTTCTTAAGGTCAAATGTTTCCAGGCTAAATGTAAAAATAAAACTAGCACTGTAATTCTTGTTACTAACATCATTCACATTCAAATTACTACTAGTTTGATCCTTTATTATGATGTCCATATTTCCTTGGTTTGCAACAGTATTTAGTGTTTCTCTCATTTGTAAAATTGGTTTATATATACCTGACAAAGTTTTCGTAGTTACTTCTGAAATTAAATCCAATAACAGTAGTTCAGGGTAACCTCTCTGCATGAACATCCTTTTTAGGTGTTCACATTCATTCAAAAAGTCACTCTCAACTGTCATCATCCTAGCTGCCCGAACTAACTGGCCTTTGATAACTGACTTTTTTTGATAGTAAGGATGTGAACTTGTAAAGTATAAGAATGTGTTAGAATAAGTTTCTTTATGGTAGATAGTTGCTGTATAACAATCTACTTCTTTTTTAAATCTGGATGTCTAAGTAAGAGATAATACTGTTACTAAAGTTGCTTGTAAATTTCAAAAAGTTACTGCTGTTATTAAACAATTCCACTACGTTCATACCTCTTATTTCATCTCCCTTAAGGATAATAGAAATATCATCTAAAAAACGTGTGTAATAATGGACAGATTCTATTAAATTAGCATCAGAAAATATGTTTAGGTGTTCCCAGTGGGCCATAACTAAGTTGGCAAAACTGGCACCTACTGGTGAACCCATAGCTATCCCAACTTTTTGTAAAAATATTTTGTTTTCAAATGAAATGTAATTGTTCTCATGTATTATAGTAAGAAGTTTTTCTACTATTCTAGTATCTGTTGTAAGGACATCGTATTTGCGCATCATGGCTAAAGTTGCTTGGATTCCTTCCTCATGTGGTATTGAGCTATAAAGGTCACATACATCAACTGTTAAAAAGTGTATTCACTATTAAATGATAACTGATTTAAATCTGCTAAAAATGTCCAAGAGTCACGGTTAATTTGTCTTTCTTGGCTTACATATTTTTTCAAGATGTTATCAACTACTTTCATGCTGGCATATGTAATAGACTGTCTTGCATCTACATGTGCCCTCATCGGTGATTCAACTACGTTTTTATGGATTTTGGGTACTCCAAAGATCCGTGAGATCTTTAGAAAAGGCATTGTTAAATAATTATAAGATTTCAGATCGATAATACCTTCTATAAACATATCATTTAAATAGGAGTTGATGTTACGATATGCTATGTGTAGTTCGTTGGTGCTGACCTTCAAATATGTTTGAGTACTTAATGTTCTCTCCATTTTCTCTTTATAATCATTTTTGCTCATAACAACTAAACCTCCACCTTTGTCTGGTTTGATTAATCTAATAGGTTTGTTTCTTAAATCAAGTAATAACTTATGTTCATCCAAGGTAATATTGTTGTTAGTACAATTTCGATTTTTGAATACATCCCTAATATCTAGTTCACATATTTCATCAAATACAAATAAGGGGGGATGCAAGGGTGGGTTAAACGTGTTAGAGACATACAAGTTACTATTTAAACTGTTATTGTTACCACACATAATGCTTAAATTGAGTTTCCTCACAAAACATTTAAAGTCCAACAGTACTCTTGCTATATCTAAATGGGGTGTTGGAACAAATGTCAGTCCTTTGGAAAACAAGTCTGCTAACTCTTGGCTAACAGTACTGTTGGAATAGTTATAAGCTTTAAAGTCACCTGTTTTGTTGTAGATGATAGTGAAAGGGCTTTGGTTCTGAGCAGCCGTAATCTCATTTATCTCTTCTGTTTCTATTTCACTTTCCCTCGAGTATTGTATGGGTTCTGTTGGTTTACTGCTCCCGGGTTTTTGTTCTGATTTTTCACCGAGTGAAAATTTTGCTGGTTCCTTTGTGTTACCAGTGCGTATGTATTAAGCCTTTGGTCATTAGCATTAAAGTTATTTCCAAAATCCAAACATTGCCCCACATTTCCTTCCAAGTTACTATTACTAGTAGATGGTGTTTCAAAGTCTACTTCCTCCCTCTGTATACTGCCTCCAGTATTAGGGTTCGATGGTGTTACATTAGCGAGACTCATAGAGTTCCATACTTGCGAAGGGAGCGGGTTTGGGTAGGTGCTGCCCCTAGCATAGTCTAATCGGTCTCACTCAAGTTTCTTTAATTTTAAGTTTTTCAGTTTATCTATTTGTTGCCTAATACTGTTAAAAATTCTGTTGTGATCATAACGGTAACGGGAATGATCAGGGTGACTCTTGATGCCTAAATTCAGTTGTTCAATGTCTTTTGTCAGAGTATCCATTTGTAATTTATAATGTTTGTTCATCAAGTTCATTAACTCAATGCCTTGCTGGTTAAATAATTGAACAAGTTCTTTATGGAAGGCAGATCTGTTCTTCAAGCCCGTGGGATACTGCCATGATCTAAGTCCCTTTGGGACTATGTTAGAGTTACAACACTCATTAAAATAAATTGTTTCTAATTGCAACTTTTTATACTTTAAAAGTTTGTAATCAAGTTCTTTTAGACTGTCAACTAACATATATTTGTTTCCTCCAGCTGGAGGCATCATTGTTGTTTCTGTACTTGCCTTAAGAAGAGTTGGTCTGTCTTGCAACCAGGCAGAAATATCTGGTGTCCTGATAAGCCCCGAGGAAAGGTTGGTGTCAGCAGTTCATGTTAAATTGTTATCACTGGTGCCGTTTGCTCCATGCCCCACTGCATTCAACTGTGTGTCAAGTTGTGTGGGTTGTCCCAATTGACTTTGGGTAGGATTAAGTCCCCTTGGCATTGTACTACCGCTTGCAGTAGTTGGAACAAGTCCATCTCATTTCTGACTGAGAACGTTAGTCTGATTTTGACATAAGGTTTCCACTCGTGCTGCGAGGTCATCTAGTCGCTTAGTTATAAGTCCTAGAAGCAAGGGCAGGTTAACTGTCTCAGTTGGTATTTGTGTTGATTGTAGTCTCATATCCTCTGAGTTCTCTGGTCCTTCAGATGCCATCACAAAAGATAAACTTGTTAAACTGAAAAACTAAACCACTGAATACTTGAAAGGTCCCAAAGAACACAAACTCGAGGTAATGACAAAAAGAAAGTTTATGAAGCGCTTTTCATCAAATGCAGTGATTTGACTTCCTCAGACAATGAAAACAATTCAATTCAAGTTAAAAACAGTTTAAATACATTTAAAAGGTCATATGACCAGGTAATTTCCATAGTAAATTGGTAACCATTAAAACCATTTCACCCTAAATTCTGCTAACTTCGTTTGTACAATTTCTTATAATTAAAAAAACATTTACTATAAGAATTTAAATAAAGCTACTACATAAATTCTAGATAATATATAGACATATATGAACTGCATACTTCCACCTTGCATGCATCACTTATACAGTACGCAGATGACTCCACCCTAATCTGCTCAGCCCTATCCATAACCACTCTTCAAAAGCTTATCCAAGAATCCTTCTGCTCCATGGAACAATGGATTACCGATATCCAACTCATTCTAATCCCCAACAAGACCAAATTACTCCTTTCCCCCCAAAATAAATCCAAATCCACACCTCCTACCTTCATTATCACCTCCAAAAACAGGACCACAATCTTCTCCTCCCCTCACACTAAGCTGCTCGAGATTGAAATAGATAACAATCTAAACTTTAATGTCCATATCTCACAAACCATCACAAAGGTACATAAGAAACTAGGAACCCTATACAAACACAAACAGTTCTTATTGGACCAAGCTAGAATCTCCTTAGCCCAAACTCACCTTTTCTCTACCCTAATGTATGCATCACCAATCCTTATTCATATCAGGAAAACAGACCTAAACAAACTAGAGTCATGTTACAATAAAATTGCAAAATTCACTAACAACTCCACTTTTAGAAGTCATCACTATCTTGCCTTGAAGCAACTACAGTGGTTAGAACTCCCTCAGCTAATTAGCTATCATCAATTAGTCCTCACCTGCAACATAATAAGGAACCCTCAGAAAAACCCAGCCCTAAACCAACTTCTAAACCAATATTCTGCAATTCGCCCTCTATGCTCATCCAACAAAACCTTTTTTTCCAGATCTAAATGAACATCTACAGAATATACTTTTCATGTTCTATGCATCATTTTTGCATGTGTATGTATATATGCTGTTGCTCCATATGAATTCTACATATTTTATGCATCAATTTTGCTTTTGTATGTACATTGGTTATGACATGTTAAGTCAATCTTGGGCTGGGTATGTATGATTTAAAATTTGTTCAGCATTTATTTAATTAATTATTCATGATTTACTGTCATCTATTGGCCATTTGGTGGTGCTTTAAAAATTTATAAGTGGGTTTAAGTTTCATTCACTTGTTTTTGACATTGAAAAAGGCTCTTTTGGGGCCAAAACCAGTCTGCTGTTATTAAAGAGGATTTTTTCCACATTTGGTGCTGGCCGCTTTTTGACTGAATGAGTTTGTTTGTTTGGGCCTCTGCACCTGCCGTCCAGGTGAAGGCTTTTGTTATCTGGTGCCAGTATACACCACATGAGACATGCACTCATGTCTATCAACATCAGGTACATCATACTTCCTGTTGGTGTGTACGACTTAAGGCATACGTCTCTGGACAGTATACAGAGACATGACTGGGCTTACATACTATGTGTCTCAGGCAGGTTTGCCCTTGGCATTTAAAGCATTTTACCATCACTAGGATGGTGGCTCATCAAAAGAAGGTACATGCATTACTTCAATAATTGACTCAGTGTGTGGTGTCATCCACAGTTGCTGTGACTACTACACTCCCCTGTCCCCACCACACATATACCATGACATTCCCACAACCTCTCCCATACCTTATATCTCTAAACAGCAGATAGTAAATGGGCTCTCTTTTATATGACAAACACAACATGTATTGGACCTGCTAACATTCCGTGCTGCATCCTATATGGGATTTGCCATGGCTTACTATAGCCATTGGGAATTCTTTTCAATCATAGTGTAATCACTGGCTGCATCACAACTGACTGGACAATGACCACGGGTATCCCCTTGCACAGATGTGTGCATCCACTGACCACAGGACATATAGACCTATTAGGTGACTAGCCATATCTGTGAAGCTATGGAGCAAATTTTCATGGACCTTATCAACAAAGACTTAGGTCAACTACAAAACACTTGACCTACACTATTTTGATTTGGGAAAGGGAGATCATGCGTGTTAAACCTGGTGGACATCTATGAGTCAGTCAACAATGAACTGGATGGGAGACTTCTGTGCATATAACCACCTGGACCTAGCCAAGCTGTGTGACACAATCAGCCACTCATGCATCATTGTCAAAAGCACTCAGCTAGGCATCAACAGTAATATCATTAGAGGGATCACTAAATGGCTCACTGATAGAGCACAGATACTGAAAATAGTGGAGTCCAGCTCCAGTATTAGAGCTGTATCCAGTGGTGCTCCACAGGGGTTAGTTCAGGGTATTCTGATGTTTGGAATCCATTTATCTGAAGAACGAACACAGAGTGAATGTCTGTGGCTGACAAGGTCATTTGATGCCAGCAAACCAGGTGCGGTCATAGAATCTTCAAATTATGCCAACATCCTACATAAGGGTGTTACATGAACATATGCTTGTTGCAACAATCATGTCCATAAACTACATGCAAATAAATGTAATATCCTTTCTTTTGGGAGCAGCAATGTTCCTGCTACATGGCACATCAACAGTGACACTTTAGGTACATAATCAAGGGTAAGAGACCTGTCCACACAAGTGTACACCTACCTTACCTTAGATCACCATGTCTCCACAGTAGTAAACAGGCCATTAGATGTCACTCATGTCATAACTGAGGGCACTGTCACCCATATATGACATACTTAAAACTTCCATGTACTCTTGCCCATCAGACCAATATTTGCATGCAATGGCCATTTTATGTACCTGTACAAGCACCAGTGTCAATTGCAGAGACCACAAGTGTCCCTCACAAAGGAAATTCAAGTCTGCAGCATCTATCCTACGAGGGTTGTCTAATATCAATGTCACTTTAGTCTTGTGTCATACAGACTACTCTTAGGTGATCTCTACCTTGCATAGGAGGAAATACATGACCCTGCTGTATTGGAACTGATGCATATCCATAAGTCAAATGGTACACAGATTGCTCACTGTAATGACCATAACCTAGAATGACACATGCTTGAGGAAGAGATATTTATATCAGACTGTAAGTCATCTTTGGAAACACAATACCAATTAATGTCAAACAGAGCACCTCACTGGCCCTCTTCAGATGCATTCTGTACAATTGAATGGGTAACCAAAAGTTCACCCCAGGGATTCTGCCTGTGTCACTCTTGGACAGGGGCTATAGGTGCTGTTTGTGTAAATAACAATAAGAACTTGGCTAGGATTTTAAGGTCTTAGGGCCGTTAGCATAGAAAAATCCAATAATGCTATTATCCCAAAGGCTGTTGTAAAATGCTCTAACATCCACACACACTGACGTGGCTACATTGAGCATGGTATCACTACCAATTCATGTTTACAGAACACTGCACTGTACACACACAGTCCAAGTTAGCAGCAATGATATTAGAGCCGATATCTTTAGGTACTCTTTTGCTAGATGACATCAGGAGGCCTTGCAGGAGAGGTCTTTGGAAGCCTGCATCACCTGCTATGCCCAAAATACTCCAAAACCCTGCCTTTTTCTAAGTCACTGTGGTAGTCATATGCATTTTTTAGGGAGATAAACATACACAAACACACCTAATGGACTGCAGTGAGATTAGAACCCCTATCTAGTCTTACAAACTATAGATCTCAGTACTTAACACACACACCACACCTTACGTCTGATGTTAACATGGCTGTTGGTAGTCTTATGGTAGATGACATCATCAGGCCTGGTGAAAGACAGGAGTTTGGAGGCCTGCAGCTACTGCAGGGGCCAAAAAAGTGCAGAACCACTGCAATTTAGAAGTTAGTGAGGGAGTCACACTTGCTTGTGCAGGGAGATGCAAGTACACACACAAACACACCAAGTGGGCTGCAGTGAGATTAGAACCCCCACCTATCTAGTCTTGCAAATTACAGATCACAGTACTTCACATATGCACCATGGCTTAAGTCAGCTTTAAAAAAAATGACTGCAGGCAAACTACTTGTAGAGGAAGTAAACAAGGCCTGTGTTGAACAGCATGTGTTTGCACATTGCTAAGCTTTGCTTAAACAGAGTTTGTGTGAGTTTGAGTGATGTTCAGCAGCTCTGTGCTTTTTTTGAAAGTTATAGCATGACGTGCAAGGGCAGGAATGCACCCTATATAAAGGCCAGTAGATAGGAATTTCACATAATTCTTTGCAGTCTTCATTTGGCTGTGGATATGGCTGGTGTTGTTGGAGAAGGAGTGCACATTCGGGTGCAGAGGTAGGGTGTACTGGAGTCCAGAGCTTTTGTTGGACTCATGGTTAAAAACTATGAACCTTGGCTTCTGCAGGGCAAATACCAGGCTCACAGTGTAAGTCTGTGCCCTGGGATCAGTTGGCCAGGGAACTTACCAGTGCTACTGGTATCCTCTGCACTGGTGAGCAGTGTCGTCACCACTATGATGACCTGAGGCATAGGAAAATGGAACCCTGGACACCTGGGTCCAAGAGGGTAAGGCTGGGCAAACCCCACAGATATGTAAGTATGTTTGCCAGTAATTCAGAAATATACAAGCTGACTCTGTGCAAAAGTGGTATGCATAATGGTTTGCTTCTCTTACCACAGCTGCAGAAGAGACAGCTCGCAATGTCCAGTCCCATGCAAGGCACCTGGTCAGGATGAGACAATTGTATGGTGGTTAGGTCTTTGCTCGCAATGTCCAGTCCTATGCAGGGCAACTGGCCAGGATGAGACAATCGCTTGGTGGTTAGATCTTTATTAATGTGTCACTACCTACCTGAAATGGTAAGGCAAGTAAAGTAAGTAAGCATGCAGTACTGTGTAGTATAGCTTCCAAACATCAGTTAGTGTTGGAGTCTACCCAAATTTAGAATCTATGTTCTGGTTGGCTCATCGTCTGAAATATGCTGTAATTTGCACTCAGTAAATGAACAGGTTATAAGGGTTATTTATCAGAAGTCCTACACAGCCATCTATGGTCTACATACCGGAGTTGAAGTAACATTAAACAATAAATTGTAAAGGGTGATGGTGCTTTGATATGTAATGTTGTCAAATAAAGTATTCACTATTCCTGTATTCACTGCCATGTGTGTCCTAATCTGACACCAATCAATTGTTAAATGTAAATGAATAAAGAATGTAGCCACAAATGTCTGAAATGAATGTAGTGCAATACTCAGAGTAAGGTTCAAGCTTGTGTTCTGTTCATTTTGTCTGAAATAATGTATATTCCACTCAGTCAAATAACATGGCATATGGGTAAGGTAACTGTAGTCCTGGACTGCTATCCATGTGTCTAAATGCTAGATTTTAAGGAACATTATCAATAAAGTTTAAAACAGGATTGTCAATAAAGTTTAAAACAGGATTGTGCTTTGACAAGTAATCTTTTCAAATAAGTTTTAAGTATTCCTATATTCACTGCATGTATGTTCTAATCTGACACCAGTCAACTGTTACATATAACTAAGAAATAATGCATCATCAAATTTCAGATATACACGTAGTGCAGTACCCAGAGTAAGCATCAAGCCTCAATTTAGATAAATTCCCCAAAATATGCTGTACATACCACTCAGTAAATGAAGAGGGTATATGGTTAGGCCAACAGATGACCTACACAGCCATACATATGTGTCACTGCCAGATTCCATGAGACGTTCATCATTACAGTGTAAAAGGAAATGGTGCTTTCATAACTACTGTTTTCAACTAAACTGCTCATTATTCATGTGTTCACTGCATTTGGTTTCCAGTGTGATACCACACACAGATATGCATTGTGTAAATTTAGAATTTCACATAAAATGTTGCAATAACACTCTTAAAGGAGATGGTGTTTTGAGAATTCATTATATTGAAATAAAGTTCACATTAATCCTGCAATCACTGCTAGTGGGTTCTAATCCCATGGCAGCCAGCTGAGAAATGACCAGCTGTCTAGTGTACTTAGTATACACAAACATACCTCTCAACTGCCATGCTTTTGAAGAATGTAATAACTAGTGCCCTGACTGGCCATTGATTAGCAGATAACATGTAATTGGAATGCAATATATTGGCAAATACATCTTCTCAGCACTTTGGTATTAATGTATGAGCACACTATGTAAAAAAGTCCTGTGTACCAGCATTTCTTAGTGTTTGGCCCATACTGTCCCATGCTATCAAGTTGAGAGCTATGTACTTGAAGCATCAACTATACAATATTTGCAGTCACAGTATTCATAACTGAAATTGCACATCTGTAGAAGTATGTATTAGTCTGTGTAGTAATATTACCTGCGAAGTTACTAATGGTATTTTGTCTCTCTCTCCCCACCCTTTATCTTCTTTAATTTATTAATGTTATTTATTATTATGATTTGATATTAATATATTATTTGTGACTAACTGTTATATGGCCTTATGTAATATTTCATAATATTTTGCTGTTAAAATACTTTCCTTTATGTTATTTATTGCTGTGTTCCTCATTATATTCCTTTATATTTCTTTCAGTTAATCAATATTATCTTCCATTATTTTAATACTAACATTTCTTTGGTTACATTTATTTACTACAGCATGACAAGGTAGGCCAGTTCTTGGTGATCCACCTACCTTGGCTCCTCGGCCATGGCAGTGGGGCCCAGTATGTCTGGGCCACAGCCTGTTGGTGCCCTCACTGTTGCAACTACACTACCTGCAGTGTTGGGTAGTTCTGCCCTACAGGCTGGGGCTGGGCCCCTCTCTAGGAGTGGAAGTTGAGGGGGTGATTATGACATGGTGCATGGGTTGCTGCACTGAACTCTTGGTGCACACCTATGCCAGATGGAGAGCATGCTGTCAATCATGGTGGGTCAGCCTCTCCCCAGATGACAGCATCCACCACTGCCCCACAAGAGTAGTGAAGCAGTAGTGCTGACAGTCCCATTGGTGAGGACTTGAGTTGCACAGCTACCATGTGTGACGTCCATGGGACTGGGATTCCAAAACACCCTCTCCATACAAGGCGTTCACTCCTCTTGTGTCACACACTAACCCTGTCTTATCTGTCTGCCAAAGCTTCCTCAACTTCCCAACTTACCTCCCCCACACATACCCATGTCCCTTCTTCAACATTCCACTCTTACCTTAAAAAAAACAATGGGCACCTGTTCCCAAAAAAAATATCGTTCCATATATAACTCTCCATTTCACATACATGTCCACTTGATGCACTTAATTTGATCCAGTTGCCTTGACAATGCACTTCTGTTGTCCACACCTCTCTCTCTGGGGGGGTGACAGTCCAAATTGAGCTAAATAAATCTGTTAAAGTGCACAGTTGTTTCTGCATAAGAAATGGATAGCTATGGTTCTTTTCTACACCCTTCCTGCACACCCCTACCTGCCTTTTACTATGTTTTTCCCCCTGCATGCACCCCATTTCACCACTGCCCTATCTCCCTATTTTTCATTTCTTTAAAGATTGTTTTCCATGATGTTGGGTGAGGCACAGCATTGCTAAGCTCATCTGAATGGTGCTATATTGATATTTGTGTGTGAAATAATAATCACATTCAAAATGTACACCTGCTCCCTATTTCAAAGCCAGGGCCGTCACTCCTCCAGAGCAGTGTATCAACCCACCAAGCCACGCAGCTGTTAATTAGCACAGGTGGTTTAAGCAAAACATACCAATTGCTAAGTTCTCATCATTAAGCGTGTTTAAGCAGTGCTGCACATCATGCCATGTCACACAAATTTGCTTAAACAGTAATGGAAAAAATGGGAGTGTAACTTGGAGTCTGGTATAGGAATACATCACTAGAAAGCCATCCACATAATAATGGATGAAAGAGAGGTATGTAACAGCATGTTAGTGTGCAAGTATATATTGAGAAATGCACTTACCATTATACTGGCTCAGTAGCTCAGTCTGTTAAATGTTTTGAAAACATTAATTTTTGGTACACAAGGTCCTGGGTTCAAATCCAGGAGCGTGTGCCCTTTAAAGTACATGTATATGTCCACCACCATTATTAATTCTGTAATTAATGATTATGTCATCAATCATTTATGCACCCAAAGGATTTCAAATGAAATGTCTGCTGTTCAATGATGGAAGTCAAAGGCCTGCAGATATGAACACAGTTGACATATTCCTACTGCAGCACTAGAAAGTGCATTGAGAGTCAGGTCATGCATTACTATGCATTTGCAAAGGATTTTAAGTTATGTAATACAAAGCAGGCCCAGTAATATTAGACTGCAGCACACAATCATTTGCTACTAATATTACAGATAAGCACAGCTGTACAACTAAAGATGTATTTGTAACTCTCTCTCTCCTCGCTCTCTATCTATACACATATATATATATATATATATATATATATATATATATATATATATATATATATATATATAGCAAACGTGCATAAGCGTGAATGCGAATATGTCAAATCCATGCTTATACAGTGACACTAGGTTACGGGAAGTGTTTGGGATGTTTGTGTTTGGCTTTTCAGGTGAGTGAGTGAGTGAGTATATGTGAGCGTTTTTCTAACTTATGTGTATGTGTGATGCATGTGTGTGTGCGTGTGTGCATGTGTGCATGTGTCTGTGTGTCTGTGTGTGTGTGTGTGTGTGTGTGTGTGTGTGTGTGTGTGTGTGTGTGTGTGTGTGTGTGTGTGAGTTTTCTTTTTTCTCTTTTTGTGTGATCTCGTAGTTAGTATATATAAGTGCGGGGGGTGTGGGGGGTCAGATTTTGTTTCGTGTAGGTATGTGAATGTGTGGTGTTTTGTTGTGTTTATGTTTTTTGTGGTGTAAGTGTTGTGGTTTGTGTGTGGTGCAGTGTATGCTGTGTGTTCAGGTGTGTGATTTCGGCTTTGTGGGGTTTCGGTGTTGTGATGGTTTCTGTTTCATGGACTCGAATTTCAGCATTTCGGGTATATGAAGTGAAACCATATATATATATATATATATATATATATATATATATATATATATATATATATATATATAAAATGTATCCATCTATACACACACACACACACACACACACACACACACATATATATATATATATATATATTTGAAACATCATTATGTGAGGAGCAACAGATGTGCACCAGATGTGCACCAGATGCGCACTGTAAGTGTATGAGCATGCCCAGTGGGAGTTTTGGCTATTTAAAAATGACTCCAGCCAACACCTAAATGTATTCCAGTGCATGATTCTGTGTGTTACACAATATGACATCAGACTCTTTCTGCCTGCTGCACATCCCTCACACTGGCAAAGATGTTCTACAGTTGTCTTATGTAATTAATATATGAAACAGGTTACTAATAGTACAGCACATACAGTATGATAGTCTGTTAAACAAAACATTATTACCTCACATACAAAAGAAGTGGATACTTGTAGATTAGAACCATGAACGCGATCACAAAAGGTAATTGCCTTATTCCTTTGGGCCACAGAGGCTGCTTGATAGGCAAGGGGTCATTCATGACACAATCACCTGCATAAATATGTACATTGTTATTTCTCCGTTACCTAAGACAAACAATGTAAGATCAAGTTGTATATTACTGTCCTGAGACTGAGTAATGCTCATATACCATTGGTGAGTTACTGTTATAGCAGTTAGAAGGGAACACTGCTGTGTTGGGGGTGGGAGAACAACAACACATATTCAGCTGGGATGCACAATAGTCTGACTATCATTTATCCCCACTTTCTATCATCTTCCTTCAATAATAGACCAGTAATCTGTTGTTGTAGGACTGCATGAATATACCATGCGTGAGGCCTACTAAATAGGAATGGAAACATGTTAGTTGAATGGGTAGCTACAGTCTCATGTGGATGCCATTTCTGCACAACTAGCTCACTGTAGTTACTGGCATAATGTTCTAGGCCCATACATACGATGGCATATCATAATAATCCTTTTGAGTACTGTGTAGGTCACAGACTTACCTTGCAAATGCAGCAGTTGACACAACTGTAGTTCAGGGCTGACTCTGTCTGATGCAAGCAGTATACAGACAATACATGAATAGGTACAGGATGCGTGAGTTGCCTGGTATCAATTTAATGTTGTGTATGTGAGTAGCAGTAAAGTGTTAGCCCCTAGGTCCCTAGGTTGTCAGTAAATGTGCTATGCATTGTCCCTTAGCCAAAGCCAGGGCATACTGAGCACACCTATGTCTGCCTACAGGGACATCAGCAGGGGGTTCATCCTCCGAGTCCTCCTGTGACTGTGGCTGTGGTGACTTAAGCACTGGTGCAGGGCTGTGTATCCCTTCCCTTTGCTGATCCTGCTGCAGCTGTGTCCACAGGATCATATTGTGTAGCATAGCACATACTGTGAATATCTGTGCACATGTGGCTGGAGTATACTGCAGGGCTCCACCAGATATATCTAGACACTGGAACCATGACTTCAGAAGCCCAAATGCATGCTCTATGATGTTCATAGTTTATATGTGTGCCTCATTATGGTGTTCTTACATGGGTGTGTGTGCGTGTACATTTCTGATGGGTGTCATCATCCATGGTTCCAGAGGATAGCCAGAATCCCCCAGTAAATTGTCATGTGGGATGTCCCCCTAGCAAACATCTGGTACAGCTGTGATGTGTGCTGGATATGGGAGTCATGAAAACTGCCAGGGTTGCCAGCATACACATTCAGGATAATCTCCAGGGCATTGCACATGACTTTGAAGTTGATGGAGTGGCACCCCTTGCAGTTAACACAGATTCTACCCTGCTCACCAGCTGATGCCTTGGTGTGTACTTCAGGGTATTGTGCTGCATGGTAGAAGTGTTTCATATTGCTGGTGCTCTCTTCAGCAGTAAGGAGGAAATATATGTGATCACTGGCATGTATGATGATTGCATACAGGAACTGGTGGAGTATCCTGGATGCAGATACATGTGACACCCCCATCATGTTCCCAGTTGGTCTTTGGGAAGTACCTGTAGCTAGTATCCTAAGGGCTACACATACCTTAGTTTCCACTGGGATGGGTTCCCCTCTGTTAACTCTGGCTCTGAGTTGAGGGTGGCAGAGCTCAGCGAGTTCTTGTAATATATCCCTGCCCACAATGTAGCACTCTACAATCTCCAGCTCATGTAGCTCCTGGAAGGTTACCCTGGGCCTGAACACTCTTCTCCTTCTCAGCTTATGAATTGTCAGCATTGGCAGAATTGACTTCATCATCTAGCACATACAGATGGAGCAGACCTGCAGCAGCCCCTAGCATTATCCTAGTTAAAATTCCCAGTCTCTACTCCAATGATCCAAAGTATTACAGGAAAAATAGAATGTAGGGTGTATATATATTTTATACAGTTCTGCATTAGGTTCACCATGTGGGAATGGGTAATAATGATGCAGTTCACCTGCCTAGAATATAACTAACATTATTTAAAAGCCCTACTTTAGTGCATGCCACACCCCTGCAGGTACTGGTGCACAACTTAGCTTATACATTAATTGAAGATATCACTTTTCCTAGACAGATGCTACCTCATCACTGTCACATGAGTAGTCTGTACATGTGAGCATGCTTAGCTGTGCAGCGTGCTGCTCAAACACGCACTCAGCACAAATAACTCAGATAATAATGGGGCACATCCCCCAGATGTCATCCACATCCTGTGTGAATATCAACATTGTGTAGGAGCCTACACAAAGTGGATATGCAGACACGGTTGGTCCTTTTAGCGCTTTAGGACATACATCTCATTAACATAGATATCAATGCTAACAGCCTAAGATCTACATGGTTCATAGCCATGTGAGCTTGCTGACAGCATATATGCACAATTGTATGGACCCAGTGCAGGGTCCTACAGTATATTTGTGCAAAACATGTAAGAATTTTTTTTTTATTTATTTCTGGTAAGCATGTTTGCGCACTGCAGTGCAAAGCGCAAACATGCCAAAATTATTAAAAAAATATTAGCACTTTTACATATTCCCTTCCTTTTTCAGACATCTACGATGCACCTTCACACAAATATACATGTGTTATAACATTTTCTTGGGAGTTATGTCCATATTTGTGGACTTTTGCATCCCCTTCTGTCTGTGCAGACTATAGACTCCTGAACACTGGAAAATTCTGAGTACACTATGGACACTGACATGGAGTCTGCACGGACGCCTTTCTGCTTGTTGGATCACTCCACCTAGATCATTTGCATGCAATTCAACTGCTTATTAGGTCATTTGCATTCCATGGAACTTTCCCTGTTTGTGTGGGCTTGCATACCACTGAGCGATGCTTACTGAATCTAACATTTTTCAAGCTAGTGTACGCATTGTGCTGCAATGCATACATGAAAACAAAATCATGTAAGCTTTAATGAATTCCCACAATTTTATTCATAGCATAAGATAAATGTCAGTGCAGCTACAAAGCACCTTACTTTCAGTTTTGATACTACTTATGGTTCTTAAAAATCCCATGGCAGTTTTTCAAAAGTTGTAAAGAAAATCCCTAACATTCTACACAAGTCTTTCCTTCCCTAGGATTAGCAGCATTTTAAACAATTAATTACTTAATGGAGGTAAATGCAAATAGTGCATGAACATAAACAAAAAGAACAAGGAAGTAACGTAAGAACAAGAAGAGTGGGGTAAGTTTTTGTGCAAATGGGCCAAAACAATCAGGTAACTTTGACATAACTCAGTTCAGTGTTCATATAAGAAAGGAAGGAATGAAGTAAACTGCATATAAGCTGCAAATGAAGTAAGGGAAAGGGCTGAACGGTCTATTGTTTGCAGAAGACAATGTCTCAAAGAAATGTATAAATTTGTGTCTGGATATACCAGTCAACCTTGCAGGTTGCATGATAGGATGCTCTGTGCTCACATTAGATTATCTGATTTCAGTTGGTGAAAAAAATATCAACAGTAACAGCTAATTAAGTTTGTAATATGTATTAAAATAGCCACATCCATTCCTAAAGATTTCTGTGTATAGTTGGGCATTTCCAGGAAAACAAAAACAGTTGTAAACAAGCCGACAGATAACTTAAGTATGTGTGTGTGTGTGTGTGTGTGTGTGTGTGTGTGTGTGTGTGTGTGTGTGTGTGTGTGCGTGTGCGTGTGTGTGCATGTGCATGCGCGTGCGTGTGTGTGTGTGTGTGTGTGTAAGAGAGAGAAAGTAGCTGGAAAGTATGTATGCTTTTATTTTAACTTTGCATATAGGCATGCTCATCTTTTCCAGCTGTTTTAAGCATAAAGCATGAAAAGATTGTTTCTTCAGCCACCTTTATCTTAGAAGACATCATCTCACTGGATTTGTGGCAGAAGATGGCTGCCATCTTATACTAGTACAGGGCTATATACCATTTGATCATTCAAGAAGCAGGGGAAGCAGTCTTAACCTGATACAGAATAATTGCCATATGAACTGCAAAACGACATAAACTGGATTGAAACTTGGATTTCATGTAGCTGGGAAAGTATGAGCTATACACTGTTACTATATACTTAAATTCATTTTCATGAATAGTTTTTAACTGCACATTAACTTGACAACAAGACATAGAATGAAATTTATAGATTGTTTATTGTGGTGGGCAAATCTGCATGTGCAGAAGCCATGAGATGGGTTGTCAGCAATTCAAATTGCAGATGGCACAACCTCGCAATGGGAAAACCCAAGCAGTAGCAAAAAGTGCTAATGAGTGTATAATGACATGGGAATGATGACCTGTGTAGATGAGCTTAATGGATTATTCAAATGGAGGAACCCAAAATGGCAGAGTAATTCAGAATTATATAAGACAACTGTGCTGCCTAGCAGTACACACCCTTTTTGAATGACACGATTCATGGTATACAGTGGCAGGAGCGGCCTTAGATCGACTGGTGCCCTAGGACAAAGAGCTCCATGGTGCCCCCCCCCACACCACCCAGTGCCCACATCCTGGTCTACCTACACCAAAGAAATACTGGAAAAGTGCCCCTGCTAGACCGGCGCCCTTGGCGGCCGCCTAGTTGGCCTATGCCTAAGGCCGGCTATGTACAGTGGGAGCCATATAAGGAATAGCAACAATTTGTTGGGAGCTGTTGCTGCTGGAGCTAGTGCTTGAAATGTTAAATGTTATGACCCTGCATCTGCTGGAAGTACGGGCAGTGCTTAGTGTACAACTAGCAAACATGAGCAAAATGTAGATCACTCCTTAGTAAACAAGGAACAATAAGAGACCTAGTATAATCAAGGGTTAATTGCTGTTAATAAGATGTTTTATCAGACAGGACTTCTGCCATAACTCCAGGAAGCTCCATTTCTAAAGGGGGCTTTACTGAAATTCCTCCACAGTTGGAAATGCTGTTACAGAGAATGGCAATGACACTTTACTTCACACTGCAATAAAACAACAAGTATATGACTAAAGGAGCCACCAGGATATACTCATTTGGTGCTTTCATCTTCAATACACTTCATCAGAACAATAACATCAGATCATACACACAGTTAAATAATAAATGCAAAGAACCACCCTTTTTTACAAAAAACATTTGTTCACAGTACACTTTAAAAGACATTTTATCTTTAGTGCTTGATGAAGCCCTGGTGGAAAAGTGACATTCAATCTAATTTACCAAATTAACTTGTTATACTCTAAAACTGCATTCAAATCGCTACTTTTGCTTAATGCAGAGATTCCATCACACAGACAATAAATATCTTAAAATTAGGTGCAATTTGTTTTAATAGGATTTGTTGTTTCTATAAGTTATTGCAGAAAACTGGAAAATAATTCATGGCAATCCTGACTTAAGCAAAGTGTCAGTAAAATATCCAGTGTTCACTGACAAAAGAAATAATAATTGAAGGATACTCTAAAAAGTGTTGTGTAACAGTTCCTTTAAAAAAAATTGGGACATTTCCTTTTGTTAGCAGTACTAAGTATGTTTTATTGAATGGGTTACACAGAACATTTCGTCAACAAAGACTTGTAATTTTAAGAAAGTGATTTAGCACTATGGGTTATGTGTAATTCATTTTATATTTGGAAACCCATTAGAAACTTGCCAGCTAGATTTTTGCACATCTGAGTGTGATTAATTATAAATTGCTACCTAACAATGGTACTCCTGCTGGAAGTGACTTAGTGGGGATCATTGATGTCATCCGTGTATGATTCTCAGGCATGAAGTGAAGCCTTCTCACCTGAATGTGAACCTCATTCTTTGTGGTGGTTGTTGCCTACAGCAATGTGCTGGTACTTGAATGTCCACAACTGATATTTGGAATCACTTCTAGTGTAATGTGTGGATTTGTACAACCAGTAGGCCCTGCCAGTCAACAAATGGCCCAAAATACTGTCCATACCTAAGTGTAATACCTGTGTTGGTTGGCCTAATGTCTGGCCTGGTATCTAGCTATGTCAGGAGCCCATCCTACTCAACCCTAGCGTTTCTTTCCTATTCTCCATTCCTTTTTTGTTGCACAACCCTTCCCATCACCATTTGTTTGCCTTCTATATGTATGTATGTGTCCATCCACTATGACCCCACTTTTGTATGCAATCTGCCCTGACTGTGTCTGCCTTCTCTTTTTGTTTCTCTGCCTGCCTCTGGTGCATGCTCTTTTCCCTCTATCTCAGCCTTACCAAACCACCTTCAACACCAGCTCTTCTTTTGCATCACATACTAAAGAGACTCTTCCCTGCCTCTCACCCAACCCCCCCCCACATAGTTCACATCATGTGGTTTCCAATATGCATTATCCTTTGTCTGCTACATTTCTAGTTACTCATATGCATTACTTTCTATGCCGACTATATTTCTGGTACCTACCTTTCCATCCTCTCTACCCCAATTCTTGTCCACTAATATGACAAAAAGATTTACCAGAGAGATGAGCCCAGCTACATCTCTGTATCAGCTGACCATTATGTTGCAATTTTTGTGCCTGATGGATACTGTTTACAGCTATGGTTCATAGATTCATAGGTTTATAGGTGTTTACTAGTCTAATGACTACAAGGGCCTTTTTAAGCCTAGCCATGTAGCCCAAATCTCTGACAAGTTCTAATACCCTTAATAAGTGTGGTTACGTGTGTCCATTAGAGACATAAGTGCCAAACCAGGGATGAATTTCTGGATTCCCATCCAGTTGTCCAAGTTGCACTTGAATTGGGCCAGGGAGGAACTCTGCTTCACATGGATGGGGAGCCTGTTCCATAGACGGGGTAGTCACTGGGACACATACCTATCTCTCCAGCAAGTTCTATTTATATCACAGGCAAGGTTTAAATCTTTAGAATTGGTAACTCTAGTGCTGTTTGTTTTGTTGATATGCAGGAGGTCCATTATAGTGGGGTCTGACAATGCCCTGTATGCCAGGCATAAATCTCCCCTCAAAAGCCAGTAGGAGACAGAATACAGGGATAGGGGCTTGGGATGTTCTGCATAGAACATTTTACTTATGCCCTGTATTCTTTTAGTGAGGAACCTCTGTGGACATTCTAATTGTTGGATATGCCTGGTTAGGTACATACCAAGGAGGCATTGTACTCAATGATCGATCTTATGAAGGCTGAATACAGTGGAGCAATGACTTCCTTGGACTTAGATGCTATACCTTTGTTTATAATATGCACAACATAATATGATTTCCTCACCACAGTAGATACATGATGGTCAAAGGCTAAATTACTATCTATGTGTGTCCCTATGTCCCTAACTACCGGGTCAACTCTAAGGGGTGGGTTGTCAATATGATAGTTACCAGGGTTGGATGACTTCCCAAAGGATACTATTATGCATATCTTGGCATTTGGATTTAGTCCATGGCTCTGATGCCAGTTGTTTGTCTGTCTCAGCCACTCCTGGAGAACATTTGTGTCAGTGTGAGATTCAATGACAGCTCCCAATTTGCAATCATCTGCAAATTTAGTCAGCCCGAGACCACTGGTATTGGCCTTGACTTCTGAGAAATAAACGCCAAAAAGGAGCAGTCCAAGGACTGATCCCTGAGGGACTCCAATTGTGATTGGCCTCTTTGTACAGATGGACTCCCCAATTCTAATTTCCTGGGTCCTGTCTGTGAGCCAGCTGGCTATACACTGGGTGATGTACAGGTTTGTACCTAAATCCTTGAGTTTGTAAACAATGCCTGAGTAGGGTATTGGGTCAAATACCATGGCCAAGTTAAGGTAGGCAGTGTGAACAGTTTTGCCCTCATCCATTGCTTTGGTGACCTTCTCAAAGAAGTCCAACAGGTTGAGTAGGCTTGATCTGCTCTTGATGAAACCAAACTGGGTTGGGTTCGGTGTCTGCAGATTTACTATATCTCTGTTGATCATCTCCATTATAATTCTTTCCATGACTTTACATATAAGACTAGTGAAACTTATGGGTCTGTCGTTTGCAGGGTCTGTAGATGGCCCACCTTTGTGCAGAAGGATGACTGCTGCCTTTCTCCATTCATGAGGCACGGAGTCTGTTTAGAGGCTACAATTAAATAGTAATTTCAGAGTCCCTGATAGGACATCTTTTACGCTATTTAGAAGGCATCCTGGGATATTGTCTGGGCTCATTGATGTAGTGTTCTTGGTCTTAGATAGAGCATTAAGGACCTGTTCCCTAGTGATAGTAGGGGAGTTATAACTGATATTTCCTGAGGGAAGGTTGAGAGGGAGAGAGAGGTAAAGTTGAAGCTGAATTTATCAGCCAGGAGGCTTGCTATATCTTCTGGCTCAGTAAATTTGGCTCCATTTACAATGAGCTCTGCACACAATTGTGCATTGTCTTTGAGGTTGCAGACATAGCTAAAGAAGGCTTTGTGGTTGTCCTTGGTTGTGATTCCATCAGGGTGGCTTGTTTTTTGTCAGTTCTGTACTTCATCCTGGTGGGTACAGCTGATTCTATGTAGCTATTAGCATGCTTGTTCAGGGTTTCTGTGAACAGTTCTGCATAGGCAGCAGTGTTCTCAGGGTTTATGGGGACCTGAAATTTTGCAAGGTTCTCACTTAATACCATGAGGTTAGCCTTAGAATAGTTCCTGAATATTCCAGGTTTTGCTGGGGGTCCAAGTTTTGTTTTTACTTCAAAAGAGACCATTCTGTGGACTGACCTTACCAGGGAAGGCATTACAGTAGGGAGTGTGCAGCAGTCTCGCACCCCTGGTTGGTGTATTGACTATCTGGTCCAGGGAGTTTGTGTTTACAAAATCCAGGAATCTCTGTGCATGTACGTTTGGTGTCATATAGGATTCCCAGTTAATAATAAGGCAATGAAAGTCACCCATGAATATGGTATTGGATTGGATGGTTAGTGTTTCTAATAAGTTTAAACACATGGTATGGGTTTCCTAGGTCATAGACGAGGACCTATAGCTTGCAATGAAGTGGTACCTGATTTTATCTATGGTGATTTAAACATAGAGCAGCTCAAGTGCATTGTCCTGTTTGACCATCCTTGAAGTATATTTATTTTTGATGTAAATAGAGACACCTCCACCTTTAGTACCTGCCTGTGAAGTAGCTGGCCTAAATGTGTGGAAGGTACTATAACCATGCACTGTTGGTGTTCTCTCCAAGGCTTTAAAACATGTCTCAGTGACCGCACAGATGTCACCATTCTCTAGGGTAAAGGGAACGTCTAGGGAGTGCTATGAAGCATTATATTGTATGTACAAGTACATGTTAATCAGCTGTGTTTCTGTGCCTTGCCTATCATGTCCAAAACTTCAGCCTCATATTCTACTGTAGCACTGCTCCTGCTGTCCGGCAGCTTAACACTGTCCTGTTTAATATCTAATATGTCTGATTTGCTGTGCGAATCATCACTCTGTGACCACATCCAAAATTAGTATTAAACATCTACACATCGGTTCTATGATTCCCAACCATGGGTTTTCTAGATAGGCTTATTTTATTAAAAGAGGATATAGTTAATTTTATGACTGTGTTCTATTATGGTTCTATGGAATGGTTTGAGAATGAGTAGAAGTAAGAAAGGATGACTGAAATGTTGAGGGATATTGGGAAACATTCACTTAATATCAAGAATTGCGTGGTACAATCTGGCTTATAGCTGCTTAGCCATGTATTAGTGCCACTGTAGCATTTATGGTGTGAGTAAAAGGCTACTTAACAAATTACAGCCAACAAGTCACCGGCAGCTATTATACAAGGGAACCACAGCAAAGTGACCATGTTACTATGCTTCATGTGATCAACAACACAACAAAGGAAAGGAAGCATTCACAAGGCTATATGGCATCACTTGTGCAATGAAGCACCTCATCGCTGCAACTTATACACTGTGAGTAAGCCAGAGACAGCCAGTACAAAGTGACACACAGTTCATTTTATTAATGAAAAGGAAAGGCTGAGAAATGAATTGTTGAAAGGGGGAAATGACAAACAGAGAAAAACACACAAGGGTAAACATAAAGAAAGATGAGGTGTGTATATATATATATATATATATATATATATATATATATATATATATATATAAATATATTTATATATATATATATATATATATATATATATATATATATATATATATATATATATATATATATATATATATATATATATATATATATATATATATAGATATATATATGGGTCTACTTTGTTTCATTGAAACCTCATTTCACTCAATTTGAATTCACCCTGACCAAATCGCTGAACAAATTACTGAAAACTCATTTCACCGAATCTCATTTCACTGAAGTGAAGTACTGGCACTGTGTAGAGTACTGTAAGGCAAGTAAAAGGTATATGCCCTTTTCCCCACTGTAGTGCGATCCTGGAGTTAGTATATATAGTTAAGGGCATATCCTTTCACATTGGGGGTGAATGGGGTGAATGGGGTGTAGCCCCCCACTTAGTTTAGGTATATATTGTCTTCTGGAGAGTTAGTCATTGTTGTTGCAAGTATGCATGTCTATGGTTTAAAATGTATTGTTTTGAAGCTTTCCGTGAAATATAATATAAAACCAAAGTAGGTGGGGGTCTATGCCCCCCCCACACCTCCCAATGTGGGGGCTATGCCCTCCAGACCCCCCCTAACTATATATACTCCAGAACTGCACTACAGTTGGGAAAAGGGCATATACCGTTTACTTGCCTTACAGTACTCTACATAGTGCCAGTACTGAGACTGAAATGAAATTCGGTGAAATTAGTTTTCAGTAATTTGAGCTTTCAGCGATTTGGTCAGGGTGAATTCAAATTCAGTGAATTGAGCTTTCAATGACACAAAGTAGACCCATATATATAGATATATATATATATTTATATATATATATATATATATATATATATATATATATATATATATATATATATATATATATATATATATATATATATATATACGTCGACTGTCTCAAAAGAAGTATACCATTTCTCCCCCTCTCTTCTCATGTTTACATGCTGGTTGACCACAGGGGATCCATTTGGGCCACTCTCAGAAGAGTACCCTCCACCTTCCATCTGAGAGGCTGCTGTAGAGGCCAACAGTGAGTTCTCCAGGTGACATTCAGCAGGATGATATTCATCCCCCTATTGAGAAGCAGACCTGACAACTATTATTGACCTAGCATTAGATGCATCAGCTGGTCCAACCTAAAGTACCCATTGCTGTTCTACTTTTACAACAGCTGGATGTGTAGAAAAAAGAGAGAAACCTCGTTAGTGTACATACGTGTGTGTTTCAACAGAATTCCAACTGCACATCCCAGTAATGCACTTAGTATATATAACCTGCAGCCAAGAGAGGAGTTCATGTTTCCTAAGTCAGACTTTTCTGTTCAATTTGTTCTCCTCAACCACTATGAAAGTAGGAAGAAATTAGTACACTACTGACCCTGTGAGAAGAAAAAATACTCAAGTGCAAAAACAAAAAATAAAATAAAAAAGAAAGGACAGATAAAGTGCTTTCTGTAAAATGTTGACATGTTCTCCCTAATCTCTTCCTTCCACTGGCAAAGAAGGTCAAGTTGATACCAGCTCATATCAGTATATCTGTCCCTGTTCTGCTCACCAGAATGGGTAATGCCAATGACTTCTATCTTGGTGCACCAAGGTAAACCGCCTTGCATAATATGCCATCATAATGAACCAGAAAGTGCCCTTCAAAGTCCATGTGGAAGAGGTACTGGAAAATCTTCATCTCTGACACTCTCTATCTCTTTCTCTCAAACCATGCCAGTGCCCTGCTGCATCCAATGCCTGAGAAGGCCATATCCACTTTTCACCGCCAACTGAGGACTAAAATGGTAGCCCTGTGTGCACTGCCACATGATAAGACATCATGTGATGTACAGTGTAGTGCAACAATTGTGCACTTGTACAAGTAGTTTAGAATCAATGAATTATGAGTTTAACAGTTTTAGTGCATAAGCATTAAGAGTGCATGTCTCATTAGCACCAGGATGAGTAGGGTTAAGCAGGCTACTTCTGTCAAGGCTGTAATAATGCAATGTGTTATGGTAGAGATTCAGAGACAATCTCACTATATTCCTTCTTTAGCATAACTGCCATATGCAAAGGACCATTGCAGCACAATATAAAGCATGGTTGTCATATTGCAGGACACTACATTAAGATGAGCGAGTCAGGAACTGGAATTTTGCTGTAAAAGGCATTGCACTTTGAGATACGCATACTTAAGGAAGGTAAGACAACTTCCAATGTGCCACTATACTGTACAGAACACTCATTATGGATGTCATCAACAGGGCAGAGAGCAACCAGTAGCATAGGACAAGGGCATGACAAACATGTTTTAATGCTTTTCGTAATGAATGTGAGGTTTTAAAGAGCATGTTCTGAAAAGGGACTATCTGGTTGAATTGGTTAATGAACTAATGTTGGAAGTTAATAATAAAAGGGAAAGAGGCTTTTTTAGGGCTATTTTAGCTTATGATTGTAGGGTATCGGAACACATGAATGACTTCAGTGAGGTTAATACTCTATCTAATGAAGTGAGTATAGTGTCTAACACAATTTTTGAGGCACAGAACAACATTGGCTCAAACAAATTAAGCTTTCGTTCAGCTTTTATTACAACCAATAATTTGGCAAGTAAACAGATTACAGATATTCTTTTTAAAAACTGGGCCATTCTATCATCCTGCAGTAAGGTTAGACAATGTGTTGGGGGAAAAACCCATTATAATTCATAGGAATGGGCAATGTCTTAAAATATCTTTGAAAGTGTTGGCAATGGACACGTAAAGGGTTCTATGAAAAAGTGTGGCCTGTGTAATTACTGTGATTATATAATGGAAGGGTCGTCGTTTAAGATAAATGGGGTGAGGGTCAGTCTTAACAAAACCTGTTCCTGTTACACAGATAAAGTTATGTATTGTGCCTTCTGTATTAAATGCCCTTGTTTTTATACTGGAAAGACAGAGAGAAGGTTAAAAAAAAAGTATTTATGAACATCTGAGGGACATTAGACTAAAGAAGGACACAAACGCCCTGGCAAAACATTGCAATGAATTACCAGGCCACACTTTCAAATTTACTGTGATCGAACCCTTGCAAGTTGATCCGAGGGGTGGACAATGGTCACTATATCTTGAAAGACATGAGGCCCTATGGCAACTTAGGACTAATGCAATCCAGTGGCCAGATTTAAATGAATCTATTTCAATTACTTGCTTTTTAAAATTAAAGGCATTGGATAGAAAATGAAAATTGAAAATGAAGCATGGTTATTTAAATATTTTAATATTTAATTATTTATTTAATTAATTATTTATTGTATATGTATTTTACTTTTGTATCTGATATATTCAGGTCTATATTACATCATAGAACACTTAAAAAAGCGAACAGTGATTAATCGTCCCTTTGTAAGTGAAAGTTTACAATGTCGAACTGTCAGAACAGCGATTTTTTTCCAAGGGAAAAGAATCACTGTTCCAACAAAAACAAAAAAAAAAAGAAAACACTTTAAACTTTACATTAATTGGGGGGCTTTGCCCCCCACCCCCCAATGTGGGGGGGGGGGCTGTGCCTTCTTCACCCCCCTATTTAAATATACCAACTCTGAGTTTGCACTACAGTGTCAAAATGGCAAAGTAAAGAAGCGGCCAAGCAAATTCTTTCCCAGGGAAAGAATTCACTTAAAAGCCGCTTCAATATTTTGCGTTTTCAGTTTTTCCAATTCGAACAAGATGCATTTGAAAGAATGCGTCTTCGGTCTTGTAATAGGAACCCTATATTTAGGCTGAATATATATATATATATATATATATATATATATATATATATATGTATTTATTTATTTATTTTTTATAGTATTTTTATAGTATTTATTAATAAGGTATTGAAATGTATTTCCATATTTATATTAACATGCCTAGATGATAGTCTTCATAACTGATGCATTTATATGTTCAGGTATTTATTTATTTATAGGTTTAAAAAGTTTTTATTTAATGATTTTATGTTTTTCCATATAGATGGTTGCCACATTGGTTTAGTATGTTTTATATTTGGTCTATTTATTGTTTTAAATATGTTAACTGTAAAGGATTGTAATTGCTTGTGTCCTGATACTTCATGAATAATTATTTATGAATCCCATTTTTTGATTGGTTTAACACTTGGGTATGTGCTATTTAAATGGTTTGTTCATGGACTGTTCTTTATCTTGATAAAGTCTCCGAATGCAGAGACAAAAGCTCTTCATGTTTTATTGTTTGTTTTATTGATATATATATATATATATATATATATATATATATATATATATATATATATATAAAAAATATATATATATATATATATATATATATATATATATATATATATATATATAATATTAAAGTTTAAATTGAGTAATTTATTGCATTTTGGCTCTGTTCCTGGTCGCTGACTATTCGTTGGCATGACAAATACATGTCCAGCAGTGGGGGTGGAGACTGTGGCATGGAATACTGCACAAGGGCATGACAGTTACATGATTGGCTATAGGGGGATACTGTGGTGGAAAAAAACAGCACATTGGCATCACAATTATATGTTAAGCTGAGAAAAGGAAACTGTGATAGAGAACACAAGACAAAGAAACAAAGACATAAAAGTTACATGTTGTTGAGCTGTGAGGGGGCACACAGTGGCCCAGGCAGACCAAGTATAGTACATGGTGCAGGGGGTACAATGATCCATGTACTTAACTGAAGGCATGGCAATGCAGGAAGAGGACAGGTTGAGGTCCTTGCACAACAATACATGCCATCGACACAATGATGTGCTTATTACTGCATTGCCCTGAAGAACCTCAATTGGCTAGAGCTAGCCCACTACCTCAATCTGTCTCAACTACAAGTGCCACAAAGAGTAGTGCATCACCTAAGTTCTTTACTAAAAAAGTACACCCACAATCAGCAGTGTAGCTGTAGTTGTAGTGATAAACATCTTCTCATGGTTCAAAAGTCCAACAACATAGCTGGAGATGTCCAGTATTCCTGCCATGTCTCTAAGGCCTGAACTCCATCCTAGTCCCTATTATACTCACTAAAAACCTGCACATCTTCAAAATAAACCAAAATAACTCATCCATTACTCTTGGCTATGCTGTTGTTACTCACCAGGGTAAAATTACCAGCTAGCGCTACCACCATAACAAGTGTTGTACTTAAAATTTTGTTTAACCACCTAAGTACTGAAACTGTAGCATTTTTAAACACTTGTACAATGTACTATTCCTAATATGTATTAAGTATTTTCAGGACCCTTTTTGTATTACTATGTCTTACTATTATGTACAAATGTACAATGCCTTATGTGTTACTATCATGTACATATAATGTCTTAGTATTTGCACAGAATGAGAAAACATGAATGGAGAATGTGTTTTTTCTTTAACTTTATGCATGTGGAGCTTTTCTTCATGGGGCTCTACTGAAAAGGACCTTGTGCCTAGCTGGACCTTTCCAGTAAACAAATAAAATAACAAATGATGGAGGGACTGTGACCAATGATAACATGCCCACAGCTGTGAGTATGACATAACAGCAGACAGGTGCATTTACACCATGGGGCGACTGAACATACATATATGTCAAACAAACACAGTAATGTATGCACTCACACTGACCAAGTCATGTTACTCACAGGTCTACATGTCTTATAATGGGTCAATGAGATAGGGAAGGAATGGCTGATAAAGTTCATTATTCAGGAGCCTGAAGTGTTACTGATAGCTCATACATACATAAAGTGTGTATCCTGGACAAAGGTAAAACAGACAAGGCATTCCAGGACTACGTGTGTGTCAGGAAGGGGTGTAGGGGATCACGACTATGCATGGCCATAAAAGAACGTTAGTACAGGTGCAGCAAAGGGCAACCACTATGCAATTATTTGTTATGATCAAGGCATGGAACATTTGCAGAGAGAAAGAGAGAGAGATGCCCTGCACTAGAGGTGAGCTGTCCAAACAGAAGTGACTCAGAGAGTTGGACGAGCTCCTGGTATCCATGTGTGGGTATGGTGAGCAGACCCTCATATCTGGAGGTGATGTGCATGTTGAAACTGGGCTGGAAATGACTGCCTGAGTGTCTGCAATGTACGCTCCAGGTTAGTAATAGCAGATACATTTCCATGTTGTGCAGTGACCTGCATGTGAGGGGACATAGTCAGCAAAACACCACTGCATATCTCTTGTCCGTGTATGTCTGTGCTATGCCTGCATCTCTTACATCAAAAAGAATGTATGTCTGAGCCCATATGGTATTCACAGGTTATGTCATTTACTAGTATGTGTGCCCCATGTTGAGAGGCTAAGACAGATGTGCCACTGCTGCCACAGGGATACTATACTTATTCTTTCACAGGTTCCACTGCGAGAAGGTCCATCATGAGAGAACAACAAATTCCCGATGTCAGCAGGTCACATGTGCCTAACAGTGAAAGCAATGTGTACACAGCACAGTCAGATGACACAGTAGCCCTGTCAGCAATGCTATCATCAGAGGACTTGCTCATGTCCTCCAGGTATGATGAGAAGTGATAGGGACAAGCCGAAATTCTGGCTACACCAGAGTTTGACACCAGACATACTGTAACTGTGAGCCACACCTAGACTGCAAAGACACCACCACCAGAGATGACATCTGACACATGCAGTGCTTCTGATGCACATGCATACACTGTAAAGGAGAAGCATGTTGGCTGGCATCACTGCTATGACTCCAGGTCTTTGTACAGGTTAGTAAGAGCTGGTCAGTGCTTCAGACACAGACAACTACTGCACAGCTAGCAAACAGTGCTGCTCAGATCCTTGGTAGGCAACACAACATCAATTGGTATGGCCATGAGGTAGATGGTAACCACCCTCTGTTCTGCCACTGCAGGCCATCTGATCCATGTAAAATTCCAGATGTGGGGAGACAGTCAAAGGTTAACCATACACAGATGAAGCACACCATCTCAAAGACTGCATCACTGTCACCTCTGGCTAAAATGGTTATCACATCCTTGTATGTCTGGTCTCATGACCCTGACTGACAATTTGCCTCACGCTCCCTACCTAGAAACTCTCATCTGCCTATCCACTCCCTGTGAGGTAGTTCTATATCATCATTACCCTCTTTTGGCTGATGGAGCAACCAGCGCCTATCTGGGGTGCTGCCTGGGTCATGAAAACTTAATATCTGTTGGTTACCACCACAAAAGTCCACATCAGAGTTCCTGAACATGGTTCTAAAATTATATGCATCCCTACTGCAGTCTACATCAAGCCCTTAAACTGCAGCCCAACACAGTATACATGACCAATGTTCATAACATAGCAGCTCCTCATCACTACTGGAGGATGTGATTCCTGACACCTCCAACCTAATACCCACCTGTGCGGCTATCACATCCACTTGCTATGACCCTTGCTCATATGATAGCATTGTGGTCACCTGTCACTATACCCCACATTATCCATGGAAATGAAGATGACTGTGAACTGCCCACCATCCAGCTTGGGCTAGTATGGTAATGTCTGATGCACAGGATGGACAGTAAATGTATTATATCATATAGCCTAAGTGTGCTAATGCATGTGTCAATTTTATTCTTTTCTATCTATATCAGTGTCCATAGTTGTGAACCAAATGCCAAATTTTTGCCAGTATTGCACTATATTGCATGTTCCTCTGCCTTGCATATGCCAATGTAGCCTATTCCTTCAACAATCAGGCAATAGTGTGATGTTCCTTTGTTGTTATATCTGCTTCCATAGTATGTAACAAAGTGCTGTCAAAAATGTTTGTCTTCAAGTCTCGGGTTCAACCTGAAAAGTGCCACTAGGTCCAACCAGTGGATCTACAATTTTAGGAGTTTTCATGCCTCTGAATAAGTCATCTCAGCCCTAGTCTGTGTTTTTTAAAATGGAATCATCATTCATGGTTCCAGTGCATATCCAATGTCATTTGCAACTCAAAACAGTAGACACCATCACATGTAGTTTGCTGCCTGCTTCAGTGGGAACTATACATACTGCCTTGTAAACCTTACAGTATGTGTACCTATCAACTAGATGATCACTGAGGAAGTCCCCTCATATGATACATTGATAGAGGTCACACATGTGCTAGATGTTGGACTCATGGGTGCTGTCTTGGTGGCCCTAGGAAATAGGCTAGTAAAATGCCCACTTAGTCTAATGTCTGTAGAAAGCATCAGTGCTCCTCTACATACTGCAGCATCCCACCAAGGAACAGCTGCAGGATTTGAGAAGCTGATGTCTGTAAACTTTTTAGTGTGTCCACTTTCAGATGCTGAAAGGTCCCTGTAGTGAGGGTGTACATTGTATCTAGTGGGATGCACAATCCATGCATCCCCCTTGATTCCATATGTGAGTGACACGTCTACTAATTCCCATATTGTTTCCAATCCATAATGATGTCCTTGTCATGGCGATGATGGCATGCTATGCGCTGACATACCTGTCTGCTCCATGTTGTGTGAAAAAGTGCAATGTCATAGACACTGGCTCTGAAAGTGGCCACTATCTCCTAATTTTCAACTTTTAGCTGATCCTATCACTAAAATTTACTTGCAACTTTAGCTTATGTGCACAGAAGACTCCCAGCTTTCAAAACGGATGAAGATTGTCACTTTCAACACTACTCACCAAATAGGGCTTTTCGCTCATTAGATAGAAAACTACTGCTGATAACTAAACCAAACAGCTCTGCTAGTGACTCTTTCTCTTACATTTGTAGAATCTGGAACTCCACTTGTCCTTAAACAAATACAGCAGGTGAAATCTTACAAGTTTCAGTTAAAACAATGAGCACATGGTTGTGCTCCTGTTTATCTCCTGGCAAAATAAAAATTGCTATCCATGCACTAAGTATATTCTAAGCTAAGCAATCCCTCGCCTTATATAATGACATTATACTAGTATATCTATAGCCTGTGTCATTCTCATTCTTTCTTCCTAAACCACTTACATTTTTCTCGCCTTTCCTGACCGCTTTATATTTTTTCTCCTCACCTCTCTCCTCATTTTTTTTACATCCTACTATTTCTTTTCAATATCTCCCAGTTGACTGTCTGGATTTTTCTCTCACATCTTCTTTCTTTACCTTTCATATCACATCCCTTCTGTATCTTCCTTTACTCAGCAGAAACCATACACTGATATCTTTCAGCCTCTTTTCACAGCAACTCAGCCTTCCCCAACGTTTCTCTCACTCAGTTTATCACCTCATCATCTATTTCGGCATCTACCAATGCATGCAACAACCACTTTCTGTGCTGTCACCTCTACCTACTACCTTGGTGTTGCCACTCAAACTTGTCCTTCCACCTTGCTTTTCTTTCACCCTGCTGTATAATTGTCACATCCACTGACGTTCCTTCAATACTTTTTCTTTTCCACAAACATCACTTTTTAAAAGCAACCTCTTCACAAATGAGTTGCTCTTTTTCTCCTTCCACTGTCTTTGTTTTGAACCATTGTATTCACGTAGTACATTGTATTCATTACTCACAAAAAAAAACAAAAAAACATTTGTCTACTGATATGTGCTGGTCTTTTTGTAAAACTCTGTTTATGTTTTACTATGGGCCTGATTTCAAAAGACGTGCTCTTAGTGCAAATGACCACTTATACTGAGAGTAGGCTAAAAGCAGGTCTTTTGGAATCTGGCCCCCAGTGTAAGCCTGTTTATAGACAGGCCTTACTCTGAAATAAGTCACTTACCCTGAGAGCAGGTCTTTTGTAATCATGGCAGACATACACTGACAGCAACTTTTTTGAAATTTAACCCTGTGGGTTCTGTTTGTACTCATTCAGTTAAACTAATTAAAGTAATTGTAATTTTTCTTATCTGTTTTTTGAACATTTTGTTTATACATTATATACTTGGAGTTTTTTCTCTCTGGGCCTCCACTGAAAAGGGCAAATTATGCCCTGACAAATCCACCCACCTATCTATCCTCAACCCCTTTTCTCATTTTGCACCTGGGGTCGGAGTGTCACTTCTGCAGTTACAATCATCTCGAGCCAAGGTTTACACCATGGAGTGGCTAGCCCTGTCATGGTAGTTCATTTGTACCACTCACTCACTCACTCACTCACTCACTCACTCACTCACTCACTCACTCACTCACTCACTCACTCACTCACTCACACATACGGCCAATTTACAGTGTACAATCCATCTACTCCATGTCTTTAGAATGTGGGAGGAAAACAGAGCTCCTGGAGAAACCCACGTGATCGCAGGGAGGACATGCAGACTCCACACAGAAGGTGACATCTCTAACCGCTGCACCTCCACGGCCATCCTCTATGCCCCGACAAATGCTAATAAATAAATAAAATAAATATTTCATGCAGTACAGTAGTTAACAGTGCTGCTTCACAGTGCTTGTTCCTCTAGTTTAGCTCCATTCTGAAGTGCCTTCTGTGTGGAGATTGCTTATACTTCATGAGTCGGTGTGTATAGTGTTTGTGTGTGTCCGGAATTAGACTGGCATCCTATCCAGAATTAATTTCCCTATGCCTTGTGCCCAATGTGTGCTAGGATAATCTCTCACGATCCATAACATTGAATTGGATAAAGCTGGTAATGAGAAAATGAATTACTTTTTTATCTCATATTTGCAACAGTGCAGAGTGTTAAATTTCTCTTCTGAGAACAGAATTATTTCTCTGGAGTGGCATTAATGATAACAGTGAACAAATCATTGCCAATTCCTCCTATTATGTCTAATAACAGGGTCCATGCTTGGAATGTTTGTAGAAACATGCCAAGTTCCTTTGTAAGAAATTAGCATCAGCTGAAAGAGATTACATTCACATGCTTTATTTTGTCTATATGGCAATAGAAAAATAAATGCTTTTACTTTTAAATTGCATTTTCATATTAACCATATCATCTAAAAAATAAAAAAATAGCAGTTAATACTACTCTTCACAGTTACACAGATATGACCTTGCTTATTTTTCAGAAGACACAGATCAATGATTAATTAATTCTGTTTCTATTACTGCAGTAAATTAGAGGGATATGTATGTATGTATATATATATATATATATATATATATATATATATATATATATATATTTTTTTTTTTTTTTTTTTTTTTGACTATGTATGTTTTCTTTCTAAAACTTGTATCTACTTACATTTTCCATTTGGAGAAAATCTATAAAACCTTTTAAAAGCAGATTGAGAAAGAGTAGACTAGGGGCCATCTGATTGGGATTAGGTACAATATTAAAAAAGAATGATACATAATCAGGTTAATTCATTATCTTTATATGTTATTATATATGCATATACTACCATTATCATCCGAGCCAATTCATTTATTAAAAAAAAAAAACGTAACTTTTCTTAACTGTGTATGCAATATCAGAAAAATCTACTAGATCCAAGAAGTAAGTGTCCTGACCTTTATAAGTAGATACAAAACATTCACTAAACTCAACATTTATATCACAGAACCAGCTAATTGATGACATAATTAATTGCAGTTGACTGGTAAAAGACCAGCCCTATTTTTTTTTTAAATCAACATTTCACTTTGTTGTTTGACTTAGCTACTTTGTTACTTAAAATAATAATAGAAAGACAATAAAACATTATAAATATCATATTGATTCTCTCTTCAACTTTAAAATAGTTTTAACAGTATTCCTTGAATTTAAACCTGGAAGCTTATCTGCTCTAAAATAATTTATCCAGTTATACTCTGCAGCTTCAGTTCTTGACACAACACAACAAGAAAGAGTTGATACAACTTGAAAGCTTTGTGCTTTTACACCTGATTTTTGAATAAACCACAAACGACTGAGCTCTCTGCTTCTTTTGTTTTTGTCTTCTGAATATTCTGCTGTTTGGGACTCAAGTTTGGTACCTGTGACTTGTTTTGGACATTTATAAGTGGGAGTACTGTAGTCTTGGGGTGCTGCATGCCAGATTTTATGTAATAGAAAGCTTTAGAGGATGACATGGTGTTAGATAGTCAAGCGTTTAACTTTTGGAGGGGTAACAGCAGCACGTGAATACTAGAACAGGGTTGAGAGTAAGAAGCCAGTAACTATGGAGGAAAAATGAGATTGTGTTCTAGAGAAACCAGAGTCTCATTTTGGACATACAGACCATGTGACAAGAACTGTTTCCTGTAAGTTCGGGTGAATGCTGGTGGAAGGAGAACAAATGGCTAAAGTGCTGGAAGACTCAGCTAATCTTTCCAAATGCAAGAGCTGCAGCAGGCAGGTGAAGGGGAGGACAGAAATGTTGCAGGGGTGGCCAAATGAATTGAAAGCAAGGGCAAGACAGAAATCTGTGCATGTGGTAGGGATTTCATCAAATATATCTGGAATGTAAGGCTGAGATGGTGCAAAACATATAGCTGTCAGAATTTATTGATATCCACCTGGACAGGATGCATAATATTGGAAGTGTGGATGGACAAGAGCTGGTCAGCCCAGGCACCTCCTAATAAAATTTCAAGTCTTTGGGTTGAAAGAATGGAAAATTGAGCAAATGGCAATTCAAAAACTCAGATGCTAGCAGGGCAGAAATTACTGGTGGGTAGTGCTGGATTTTCCAGGAGTACTACATACAGAAGAGGTAAAATTTTTCCAGCACATTGAGCAACATAAGAAAGGAGGGAGTGTCACTGAATTAGTGTTCAAAGAGCTAAGAGGTTTCTAGAGGAGGACACAAACTAGAGTACTTAATTGAAAGAGGGCATACACTTATACATGCAAGTGACTGAAGAAATAGAGATATGGTGGAGAGAAGGAAATGAAGGAACAAGTCAAATGGAGGTACAGGTTGAACAATTACAGAAGACAGGGGCAGTACTGCTTCAAATAGTGGGAAGGGTGGACAACAAGTCTGTAAAATATGGCACATACAGTGCTGAAAAGTACTAAGCCCGGCCAAGAAGGAAATGACATGGAGCCATGAAACTTATAAGTTATTCAACATATTCTCCCCAAAGTTCAACACACTTGGCACATCATGTCTAAAGTTTCTGCAACCCTGCCAAAAAAGTCTGAAGGCTGGTTACTGAAATACTGTTCCACTGCTGCAATCACCTCTGAATCACTCAAAACTTGCCACCCTTTCAAACTCTTTTTATGTTTTTTTTTTATGGTTTGGAAAGAGGAAATAGTCAGATGGAGCAAAATCTGCTGAGTAGGGTGGCTGGTCTATGCACTCAAATCCCAGTTTCGTCAAAACATCCATCCTCGTGAAAAGGTGCATTTTCTTGCAAAAAGAGAAGTCCTTCCCACAGCTTCCCTCTACTTTTTTCTTTCAATGCCTCCTTTAATCAGCACAGCAAGTTACAGTAGTATTCTGCATTAACCTTTTGGCCCCTTAGAAGATAGCCAGCCATTACAACACCTTCCTGATCCCAAAACACTGTGCCCATGACCTTTCCTGCTGAATTTTGGGTCTTGAACTTCTTTGGCCAAGGTGAACCTGAGTGCTGCAATTGCATGGACTGTTGTTTTGTCTCAGGATCATAGTGGTGTAACCATGTTTCATCAACAGTAACTAGTCATTCCAAAAAGTTGGCACCAGCTTGACGGAAATGCTGCAAAATCAACTTGGAAGTGTTAACTCAACATCTTTTCTCATTGGAATTCAAACATTTGGGCACCCACTTGGCTGACACCTTCTGCTTACCAAGCTGCTCATGGATTATAAACCCCACACATTTCCTGGATATCTATAGTGTCGCAGCAATTTTTTTTAGCCAATATTTGTTGATCTGCTAAAATCAGGTCATGGACATGGTCAACCATTTCAGGATATGACACCGTTTGAGGCTTCCCAGACCTTGCTGCATCGTTGGTCTTGAAATCGCTATGCTGAAAGTTTGCACACCACTTCTTCACAGTTGAGTAAGAAGGGCACTTGTCAGTCAATCTTTGCATCATACATTCATGGATTTCCTTTGGAGTTTTCTTCTGCAGAAATAAGAAGTTCATGATGGCTCAGAGAAAATTCCACACTTTTTGTTGACATGGTTAAATCAGTGATCTGAACAATTTCAAAACATAGCATTATGAGTCTGTAAATTGGCACTTTACAAGATGAAATAACCCTCTTTTCAGCGAGAGAGGCAAAATAATGCTCATAATTTAGAAAGTCGGTTGGGTTTAGAACTTTTCAGCACCCCTTGTAGAATAAATGATTACTTTAATGGAATGGATGTGACAATACTGAAGGCCCTGGAAACAAGGCAAGAATTTCTAAATGAGGTATTTTTCTTTCTTTATATCATAAGAATGATGCACAAGAATGGAAGATGGGAAGCAACAGATTACCTGAACCTATAACACGTGTGAAATGATACGTATAGACCAGTGTAACTATCTTATGGCACCTCAGTAAAAGAACAAACACCTGCAACCTGCTCTCACAATCCTCACTCTTCCTAAACACCCCCCACCACAGATCACTGCTTTTTAGTAATAGTCTGTCAGACATGGGTAACTCTTCCATCAAAGAAAAAGACATTTTGTCTTTCCTCAAATGTAGGCACTAACTCAAATAATCAACATTTAAGCAAGCTACTTGTAAACGCGTCTCAGTCCAAGGGATGCCATGAAAAAAGCTAAACACCCACTCTCTCCCACAGAACCTCACTCTGCCTCCTCTGCCAACTCTGGCATCGCATTGCTCCCCTTGTTTATATTACTTTCCATTGGTATCTGTACCAATAACTTCATTAGCTGTTCTCTTTGCAATGTGTTAACACATGCTCACTTTGTTGTGTATTAACTACTGTACACAAAGAAAGTATGCTTTGTTGTATTTAGTTCCCAGACAGAGCTGGAAAAAGCCCATTAGGATCAAAGTTTTACACTGGAAAACTGAAAGCTATATAAATAAATAGTAGGGGGCAGGGAGTAGTTAGAAGATTGAGGATTTGGGGGGTTCAGTTGTAGATGTCAAAGAGATATGCCTATAGAAATATAGCTATCTCAAACTTTTCTGTTGCTTTACCTATGACTCCCCTGGCTATACTTCTCTCTCTAACACACCTGTTATCGCTGCCTTTAATTCTATTCTAGTACTCTTAATACATGCATGATACTACCTACTTACTATTATTACAGGGCTACCAAAGTGCAGGTGTGAATCCTTGCTGAAAAAATCAGGCCTCCTGCTAAACAGAGGAAAAATGAAAGACATGCTGAGGTGAAGAAGCAGAAGGGAGGCAAGTCAACACTATACACAATTTATTTTGGATAAGCTGTTTTTATTTGTCTTTGAAAGCTGAAACATTATCCATACTTGAGTAAATTGTACATAAGCTGAGAAAAAATATCAAAATGAGAAAATGTGGTATATTTTAACTGTGAAAACATCAGTTTCATGCAAATAGTTCTTTATTAACAAATACGTCTTAGATTGCATCATGGTGGCTTCAGTTTTTTTCCTTTTTACAATGAAACTGAACAAAGGGTAACCACTACAGTTTTATAGTGTACTGCTACTTCCTCCTTAGTTTAAACACAGCATGAGTTTTCCTTCCTTCTCTGTCTATAACTAACCACAAACAATGTTTCATTGTTTCTTGAGAATTTCCTTGGCTTAAGAGCTATTTCTTGCTGATAGTAAAAATCTGAAGAATAAAGGTCATCTGTCATATTATTGGTGGTGCACTAGCACACCCCCAGACTCACACAAAGTATTCATAACACAAGGGCAACATGCATCTGTCTCCTAAGCAAAGATGTGACTTATGCTCCATCCTTGACTGATACAGTGATAAGCCTAGAGTTTGCATTTTATTATTGCATTTCATCTGCTGTCATCATTAACTTTATGAGCTGGTACTACCACCGCTCTGCAAGAGATACACTAGAGTTGGGAAATGTCTGTAAAACTCTTCCAGAAGGATTAATGGACTGGGGGCTATACACAGCTGAAGTCTGGTCTATACATCACTAATGATGCCATCATTATGAGAGCCTAGTAATTCCATATTGCAACTACATTAAACTGCTGTGTGTGTGTGTGTGTGTGTGTGTGTGTGTGTGTGTGTGTGTGTGTGTGTGTGTGTGTGTGTGTGTGGATGTGTGTGTGTCCATGTCTGCTCATGTGTGTCTGACTTTGTGCCCATGTCTGAGTGTGCCACTGTTTTTCTTTCTTACCACACACACACACACACACACACACACACACACACACACACACACACTCGGGCAATTCAGACTGTCCAATCTACCTACTGCATGTCTTTGAAATGTAGAAGGAAACTTGCACTGGGATAATGGACAGTATCTAAATTCAAACAGGATTACTCTCTATCTTGAAATAGTGATAAAGAATCCTTGATATCAGAGTGAACAACAGTTTTACGAATTATGCTCTACTGCAATCATAAGAAGTTTCTAGCAAAATCTGAATACTGCTTTCTTGTAGGAATCAGATCCCCAAAGTGATAAGTGTAGGGACTTCACTGACTGTGCAGCTTTTACTAATATAATTAACTCCAAGTCTGCTGCACATTAGAGAAACAAAAAGTTCCCCTGAAGCAACATCCACTAAATGGAGTACAGTTTTATGTATTGAGTTGCTCTTTTTACCCCCAATATTTGTTGATTATAGGCATCTCCTGGTTAGTCTTCCAATTTTTTCTCCATTACCTGGATTAAGGTCAACCAAAAGGGAACATTATTCAGATAGACAAGTAGGGGTGATATGATTTTTTTTTTACCTTTAAGATTTAATCCCCACATGCACCCATGAAGAACCATTTAGGAGACATAATGAACTGACCACAAAAACTATCCATTCATACCTGTCCAAGCAGTCCTGCCCTTCGTGCAAAGCATGAGATGTGGTTTCCCAGGTCTCCATCAAGGTGATTGCACCACCCATTCTGCACCTGAGTCCATATGACCTTCTTCACTCAGGGGAAGAGGTGAGCAGACCATGCCTCTTTACTCCTCTACCTCCTTGCCTTAAGTGCAGGGACCACTAATTGAATCCCAGTTGCCTGGGTTGCAGTCAGGGCTCCATTCTTCTGTACCATGGAGCCAGACAAGCATAGTGTCACACTTAAGTAGATTTAAAAAAGTGTTCATGCAAAGTTGGTCTACTAGCATTTATTATATATCTCTTTGCTACCCAGCAGTACACTGGTGCACAATTTGTACCACCTTTGTCTAATGGCATGCAAGGAGGGACAATATCATGCATCTTTGGACAGATTGTTTGTATCTAGGATACATGGGTATAGAACCCTTTTGTTTAGAAAAGATCTCCCTGGACAGTCAGAATTTACTAGGCAGGTTCCTTGTTGAATACCTGATTATACAACTAGTATGATTCCCTGAGAAAAGAGTCAATATTAAACATTTCTCAAAGGTAAGATAAAATAGGATTAGTCCTAGGAGTCCACTGTTCCATATATTACGGTTAACATGCCTCTGATGTTTACTCATCCACTATAATAATGTAAACAGACTTAGGTGCAAAACATCATTGGGGGAATCACTACCTTTGCTATGCATAATCTTCCCAGATCAGGCAGCTACTTGTGCTTATAAGTGATAGTGCCTACCTTTTAAAGGTATTGTAGTTAAAGGCAAATCATTATTTAGCTGAAGAGCAAATAGTCTTCACAAGTATCTCAATTCCACTTCTAAAATAAAGCAGTAATTACTGTTTAGTTATCTGAATGTGCCAAGTTTGTGTGTTTATGTTTAAGTCAGTTGATTTTTCTACCGGGAGAACAAGGCCCTTGGCTGTTTCTGTTGGCAACTGCTTACTTTTCAACTCACAAAGAATGCAGACAAAATGGCACTGCTCAAACAAATGGACTTCAAAGCAGTATCTATGAACCAGGACATTAAGGTGTCAAGAAGTCAAAAAGAAAAAGAAATAAAACTCAAAGGATAATGAAGGAGGCTTAATGTGTATCTGTGCAAACCACAATCCTTTCTCCAAAAGATTAGCTTGTCAAAGAGTAATAACTGTTGGGGAAAAAACAACCTGTGTTCCCCAAGCTTAGACTCCAATGCAGTGACATTTTTGTGTGTGAAACTGTACTTAGAATCATTTTAAAGCAGAAAAAAGATGAAACACTGTTTTCATCAAGAGGTCAGCTTCTCTGACTAATAGATGTAGCCATCCTTTTATGCACTTACTTAAAAGAATAATATGTCATTAGCTTCAATTATTGTGAGAAGCCACCCATATAATAGAATAATGTAGGAGTGTGTGTTAAAGAAAACATAGTATATACCCCATTTCCAATACTCTGTTTACAGCAATTATTTACATTACTTCACTGCACTCTTATCACAATAACTTATTTGGCCACACTAGCTTGAAACACTCAGTTTCCGGATGGGCTGTGAAATGTATAGATGCCACCTGTACTGTAGCAGGTCGAACCCAAACAATGGTGTGCACTAAACATAAATGCTTGTAATGGAAGTGCTCATCCACAAAGTTTAGTATTCCCACCCTTTTGCTTATGTAATCCCATTAAGGGTATGACCCATGACCAATGTAAAGTCCTTGCCCAGGAGGTAATATTTGAGCGATGAGAGCATCCATTTTATTAGCAAACATTCCTCTCAGCAGAGTATATAGTCATTGTTCTTCTAAGCTTGCAACTTAAAAGGCATTTATGATATTTTACCCCCTCAAAGTCCAGAGAAAACACTACCCTAGGCCTACATCTGACATATCAAAATAAACTATGAAGGGGTTTCTAAAAGCTGGGGAATTAAAACTAGTACAGAACATAATCCTGTATTCAACCGTATAAATCATTATCTGCCTCTAATGTCCATTTTTAATTTAAGAGGCATTTTCTCTTTGTCAAATTTGTAAGAGTGTATATTATACATGCAAAATGGTAACACATTTTAACAGTACCCAGCTAAAGCACAGAATACCCTTCTTTGCTTCTTAGGGACTGAAACTGGTCAGTTTCTTATTGCATACCAGGGATAAACAATTCCCTTACCTATTACCTATGCTAAATATCTTACACTTGTCAAGCCTATCTCTTGAAGGCATTGACTGTTAGCTTGGCAGTCACAAGGAAACTAACACAGGCTGACCCTGCATTAGATGGGAGTTGCAGCCATCACAATGTATTATGACATAATCTGTATAAGTGGCAGCACAATTGACATGGAGCTTTGGGACTCTGTTTCTCTTAGAAATGTTGCAGAGGCACCATGGAGCTCAAAAATAAGGACAACAGACAGTAATAATCTCTCTAAATTGTGAAAAGGATGTGTTTTCCATGGTTTCAGTTGTTACAGGGACTTTGTGGTCAAGAATCCTACCTTTTTTACTTTTTTCGTTTGTTAACTGGGTAAGTTCATTGGACTCAAGTGTCCCTTTTCTGGGGTGACCTGAGAGCACTCTCTGGTTAAATAACTTGCTTGGAATTCACAAATGGAGATTGAAGGAGTAAAATTCTGTTTCCCCTAACTATACAGAGCAATCCATTAACAGTTTGTGCTAACTGCCTTCTTAAACTTTTCTATCAGTACATTGCCCCTGGGCATCAGGTAGCTGTCAAATTTTGAAATGCCGTTTAGCTTCCTAAAACCATTGCAGACCCTAATTGTTTCTTCAGTATTTGAGACTAATACAATGGAGCTTTTCTGCTCATTTTGTACTCCTTTATCACCATCTTTGTAAGTATTTCTGTACTTCCCCTTACACAGGAATCAGGATGTCCCTGTGTCTCTGGTATTCTCTAAGGTTGTAAGTTAATATTTTCCCCTAGAATAGTCTTAACATGGAGTAGATTCAGGTCTGTTCTACCAGGTAGTTTTGTAATTCTGAAGGCAATTCATTTTCTTTCTTTTTTTAAACAGAAAGTCCCTTATTTGTTGTTTCTGAGGTATAGATAGTGTATCCACTACCTGCACTGCATACATAGAAGTCCATTTTCCTTCTCTATCATTTTCCAATCATTCCTGTCTCATTGTGAGTGAAAACCACCCTTTCAATTTCCTTTTCTTCCCTAATTTGTTCATCTACTACAAATAATATGTCATCAGTTTTATTTTTTCCATATAAATACCTACTGCCAAGAGCCTTTCCCTGAGTTTTCTGTTTTATTCTGAAACAAACTGGTTTAAAAATCTGACCATATATGTTTCTTCCTCTTTAAATGCGCTAGTGATGCCTTTCTTATCAAGACGATTATCTTCAACATTCATTTGATGGTTAAAATTCTCCATTTGTATAGCTTTTTTGACAGAATGATTGGAGTTATGTCCAGAGAGTGTATTTACAAACTTCCTAACTTCAATCCCTTAGAATGCATCCTTTCAATGAATACTTCCTTCTTTTCACTGATGCTAACCATTTCTATTCCTTGCTCTGCAACACTTTCAGGCTACAATGACACTTCCACCCACCACTTTTTACTTTTTTTATGCTGCAATATTTTGCTGTGTGACTTTTCTCCTAGTTCTGCACTTGCAAGCTGCTCTGCTATAGTTACACTCTGACATATTTCTTTAAATGGTGTAGGTTCATCTGCTTTCTGTATCCTTAACCAAATTCTTGTATCTTTAGGACTTTTTAATACTATGCCTTGATCTGCATTGCATTCATACACTCTTTTGAATGTGACTTATGGTTGCTTCCCTCTCTTTTCCAGGATAGGCAGATGTTCATATGTATTCTTATTTACATGGTGATGTCCTTCCCCATAGTAATAGCATGTACTGAGAAACAGACTTCATTTTTCTCATTGCCTCCTCAAATCTTTAAAATGGGGAAGTATTTACCTATTTTCAAATCATGCTTTAAACTGAGAAATACATCAACAGGATGTTTGTAGTTTTACTCAAGTAACAGAATTCTGTTTCTTACATCCATAAGTGTAGACTTCAACTTATTTTCTATTTTTTTCTAATAAGGGTCTTCTCTTTACAGAAATACTTAGTCTTTAGACTTTTTTGGCAGCAGAAGATAATAGTAAAAGTTTTGGCTATTGCTTGCATTCACCATTATATTTGCTTCTAAATCTGGCAGTTTGTGAAGTGGATTAAGGCTGTGAGCTGCTAAAAAGCTGCTTTTTTATTCAAAGATACATAGTATGATTCCTTCAACCTCCATTTGCCTGCTGTGTATCTCTCTTAACTAGTCACTTCTCTCGGGTTGCTCCTGAAAAGGGACACTTACTGAGTCAACAAATAGAAAAATAGATAAACAAATTTGCTTCTGGGAATCAAATTCAGCTAGCTAACAGGCACATCAGCCACCTTATCTATTTGGGCTGTAATCACAGTTTAAGTTCCTGCAGGATTTATTTCAAGTTTAATTACTGCAGTTGACATTGTAGATGAAAGGTATTTGATACTTATCATAGAAACTGCTCCTGCAGGGGATACCAGATCTGATCTTCAACGTCTTCTAATCGGATTGGGGAAACAAGCTATCTTCCTCCAAAAAATCTTGTAAGCACATGAAGGACTTACACAAGTGAAAACAGGTCACAGAAATTTCAGAGAAGTGTGTACAAGTACTTCACACTAATCATTGGTCTTATGTAAATTAAAAAATACTGACGCAGAACTAATTCAAAACAAAGTCAAGGTTGTTCATACTTTTTCCAATATAACCTATCATCACAGTTGGTAACACTTCTTTTGTTTTCTGTTCAGCAAACTTTCCCCCTTCAAGCCACTTTTTCTTTTCCTATTTTTTCTCTACTTCCTATGATGAGGACCCTTGCTCATTTTCTGATAGGTTATGATTTATTCTTCATTTCCATTAAACAGATAAAAACATAAAAACTCTTTCTAAGCATAGTGTTATCTCATCCGTTATCTCATCCAGTGATACTCATATGAAATTAACTCAGCCAATGGTTGCTTAATATTCATCTGCATTTTTGGCTTTGGCTTCTCTAGTGCAAGACAGCAAATGTTATCTAGATATGTATCTACATATCTGTCAGTCTGCCTATCTATCTATCTATCTATCTATCTATCTATCTATCTATCTATCTATCTATCTAATCTATCTATCTATCTATCTATCTATCTATCTATCTATCTATCTATCTATCTATCTATCTATCTATCTATGTGTCATCAAGATTAGTTGCACCTTCAGTTTTGATCTATCAAATATCAATATCTCTGACACTTGTCTACTCTATGCCAGCCTTCCTAGTGGCAATACCATTCATCCTGGCCTAAGTGAAACTGTTGCAAGCAATATTATTTTATCACATCATTTTAGGGGACTAGTTTCTCAGGTGATAGATTATGTAATGCCTGTCTTTCAGCAAGCAGAGTGTACAGCATCAACATAACATGTTTACACTTCTCAACCACATCTTCTGCAGGAGCTTTGTCCAAGAGCTTTGGCATATCCTTGGCATAGGCTCTTGTCTAGTCTACAGTGTTTCTCATTTCACTAGCTACTTATTTGAACAACTAGTTTAAAAATGGAGACGTGTGCAAAGGGAGAAGCATTTAAGTGTTTTGTGTAACACTTTTTCATTGAAAATGGAATCCATCTTGTTTCAAAATGGATCCTGACAATATAGGCCTGTCTTGTTTTTTTTCCACTGTCTTGACATTTGCTAGTGCCAACATGGGAGATCAGAACTTATGCCTAATAAAGGAGAAGCTTAGATAAGAGTTCTGCAGATTCTTAGTAAACAAAATAACATAGAGTTGTTTAGTTCTAGTTGTTCAGTGGGCATAGCCTGATAGATAAAATATTTGCTTAGAAGCTTTTACAGTGTAAAAATGACTACAATTTCTTTATTATAGGAGACAAGAACTTGATTGCTTTGTCTTCCATGTACGTGTTCTTTTACAATAAAGATTATCTACTTTGCTGAACTGTGTTGTATGATTTTATTTTGAACCTTAACATCTAATGGCATTTGAGACTTGATTTTGAGCTGTGTGGAGATCACTACAGCAGAAATAATCTTTATGGGGCCTGTTATTGACAGTTTTCTCTCTGGGGCATTTCTGTTGTGTCAGCTCTCAATTAGATTTTTTGCATTTTCAACAGAGTATGAAATCTCTGCAGGTGAATTTCTGTTAAATGATTTTGTATTGTGAAATGATTATTGTATGAGAATGGGTTTTATTGTACGAAAGTGGGTAAAATGGTTTGAACTCAATAAAAATGATGGTGCACTGCAGCTTTCTAAAGGTGGAACTATTGACAAGGCTAGTTTAGAATATCTTAGAAAGAAACAAACCAAAAGAAAATAAATTGCCTGCCTCTTGTTGGTCAGCATTTAATGACTGGCAAGAAGAATCTCAAAATAAGGAAAAGGAATCTGTAGTTAGATGTTTAAAACTTATTTTTCAAAGTTAATAACACAGCTGCAGGCAGCTAATCAAACAGTTAACACATTACAGAAATGTGCTGCAGAAAACTCACATAGCACTTGGGGACTTTATCCTGTAAAAGAATTAGAACATTTAAAGATAACTCAGTCAGAATCTTCTGACAATGACTGGTCCCTGGTGGAGGGACTGTAATATTATCTGGTGAATGTATGTAAGACTGAAGGACAGGGCATGGATTTTATTACATTTGTGGTGACCAAGCTTACCTCTGATCACCAGCAGAATGGTTGGGATGGTGTTACATTGGCTGTGTTATTCCATCTGTTCAGCATACAGACTTTACCCAGTGGGCAATTCACTATATTTGTTGGAAAAAGAAGAGAAAGGATATTAAAAATACAATTGGAAAGATAGACACTTCCTGGTTTTAACATCACAATTTAGAACAGAATGCATTTAAAGGACTGTCACATATGGGCTTGGGTGATGATATAATTTCTAGAGTATGTATTTACTTGCCTTTAGGGTAGCAAAGTCAATTTGGGTATTGGGAAGTTTGTCTAAATTGCTAGAGGTATTGAGCAATATAACTTTTAAATCAGTAAATCAGATTACTATTGAAATGGCTGCCATACGTATTGTAGTGATACAGATCAGAATTAACACTTGACTTTGTCCTCCCATCTAAAGGGAGTACATGTGTGCACAAGCAAATGGAGTGCTGCTCGTTTATACCAGACAATGAACATGCCATTAATAGTCATTTAGAAATTATACAGAAGGTTGCAGAGTTACCACATGCTAAAGAAGCTGACAACTCTTAGTAGACTTGGTTAACAAGATTATTTTTAGGATGAGTAGGAAGTCTTTTGAAATGTTTAATGCTCATTGCTATTATTATTGTGATTCTTTTATGAATGGTTAATTTATGTGCATAATTATAATCATTATGATTCTGCATGCAGAAAAGGTATTACATTACAAACTATGCATAATAAGAATAAAAATGAAAAGGTGCTACTGACCACTGTTAAAGAAAACTATGACAAAACAACATACTGAAAAAAGTGTACTAGACAGTTTTGGACAAATTTATAATAATGTATTCAAAAGGGAATATGAGATTAAAAGGTATTCAAACTGTTTCTTTATTTAATCTAGAAATATTCATGCATTTATTGCTCATTAACTTATTTTTGCTAAGCCTTATATAAGCATTGTGCATGTAAAGGGGAGAAGAAAACTGCATGTGAAGAATAAGTGTATGTGAAAAAGTGTTTGCCCATTTGAAAACTTGTTATTACTGTCTAGTCATTAAAAATTGTTCGGCCTGCGGGAGAGAGATGCATTAGAGCATCAAATGGTGGATTGAGAAGAGAGAAATGTGAAAAGGGAGAAGTGTTTAAGTTGTTGTAAAATGGATCCTGACAACATCGACTTCCTGATTATTCGCTCATGTGAACGAATGACATTTTGAGTTTTCGGTGTTCTAAAGTAGACCCTTTAAATGTACTACATTTGTTGCCATATTGTACTTCCCCCTGCTGAACTTGAAAATGGTCCACTGAAATCAACTCTAGCCTACTTAAAATGAAAATAAATAAATAAATCAAAAGAGAAAGATACTCTTTCTTATCCTTCTTCTCCATAGGACTCCAGAACTGAACATATTCTGCCTCTGATGATTCAGAGAGGGCTGGCCCTTATAGACAGTCTCCTCTATCCAAAGAAAGCTTCAAATGACATTTAGGACAAGTTAAAGTATACCAATGTTAATGAAGGGGAGCACCCTGATATTGTGAGAGCAGGCTTCATGATAGCAAAATGTGTGTGCTCTTTGAAAAGAAAAAGTGTGTGCCCTAGGAGCAGATACTATCAAGCCAGATTTAGAGTTTCAGCCATTGCCCTAAAAACATCTCCACTACCTTAACAAGGACTCTAGGGATCCAGATAAGAATAGGAAGTGTGTACTCATGCCTTCCATCTTATTGCTGATGGCACTGAACATCATATTGTATTTCCAGAATATCTGTTAAATCATCATCATCATCACCATCATCATCATCATCATCATCAGCCCCCCCCCTTTTATTATTTTTTTCTATATGGGTTCAGGGTATCGTGTTAACTGTTGCCAACTCTCTCGATTCAGCGCCACACTCCTGCCTTCTTTTAACTCATGCCTGATTGTCGCAGATCTTCTTTCACACAATCCATCCACCTCTTTGCTGGACATCCTTACTTCCTCTTACCTTCTTCCTGTCTGTCCCAAATCTTCCTCACCAGTTTGTCTTCTGTTTTTCTACATGTGTCCAAACCACCGTAATCTGTTCTCTTTGATCTTTTCTGTAATTGGAGCTACTCTGGCTTCTGCTCTTATGTCCTCATTTCTTCATCTGTCCCACGGTGTGCATCCTACCACCTTTCTCAGGCACTTAAATTCTATCACCTCTAGCTTCTTTAACTGTTCTGCCTTTACTGCCCAGGTTTCTGTACTATACAGTAGTACTGGTCGCATCGCTGTCTTGTACACCTTACTTTTCAGATTCTTTGGCATTCTTCTGTCATACACTACACCTGACACTGTATGCCAGTTGGCTGCAGCCCCTCTGATTCTAGCTTTGACCTCTTCATTCAGACTTCCCTTCTCCTCAACCACCCCTGCCAGATACTTGAAGTTGTTTACCTGTTCCACTATCTTCCCTTCTATCTCTATTCTCAGCTTCTTCTAATTTCCCCAGTTTGCTGCCATTACCACCGGCTTATCTGTGCTTAGTTTCATCCCATGTGCTTTCAGTTTTGCACTCAATTCTCCTATCCTTTGCTGAAGTTCTAGCTCAGAGTCTCCCTGTAATGACACATCATCTGCATACAGCCACTTTGTTGAAATGTCCCCTCCAACCTGTTTGCTAATATAGTCCATCACCAGTATGAACAGAGTTGGGCTCAGAGCTGAATCCTGGTGCACAGCAACTAGCAATGGGAACCCCTTTGTGAGGCCTAAATATCTAAATTTAAATATCTGTTAAATGATATGTAACATATGAAATAGAATATCTGATGGTACCTTGAAGGACATGCTAAAGGCACAGAGTTCCACAACAGCAGTCATTAGCAACCTCATGGTTTGGGTGAATTATAAAGTCTCATTTGGACTGTGGGGCCAGCAGGATCTGGAATTGTTGTTCATAGGTACCCCTGACTGCTCCTAACTTTCTTAACAGAGAATACCATGGGATCTTTCACAAACTCCATTTTTGTGTATTTTCTGTTATATTGCTAGAAATCAGTGAAATACTAAAAAAAACATTAAACTAAAGGCTTAGCCATGCGAGTGAAACTGCACCCACCACAGCAATTTTTTGGCAGACTCCAGAGGAATCAGAGGAGAACTTGATTCCATTGAAATCAATATTCACTGCAGTACAGTGCAGTACAGTTTAACCAGTTCTCAGCAGTATTCAATAGCAGGAGTTTCATAGGTACACTAGACCAGTGGCTGAATTCCACTGTGGTTTTAGGGAGGTTAAAAACAACCATATAGGCCTCATAGCAGGCCTGACTCCCCATCTGGCTATCTCTTGATGGATGTGATTGAAGGAAAATGCTTCATCCATGTCTTGCAGATATGAAGAAATGAAGAAGTGTGGGACAGAGCAAGGATACCACCTCATCTTCTCTTATCAGAATGATCAGGAAAGAAAGCAGTACAGAATCTCCTCAAGGCATGAACCATCAAGACGATCCTTCAGAAGAAACAAGTACTTGTGCTCTATTCCCAATCATTTTAATGCAGAAGAAGTAATGGGAGTCTCACCTATTCTATGACTGAGGGACACAGCGCATGCGTTCCCATTCCACATGATGTTCACCCTTCAGACATTCCATATATGCATATCCAGAGAAGAAGGCATTTGATGCTTAGATCTCCAGGGTGCTTAAAGCAAGTTTACCTAAGTATTTAAATGTATACAGCAATATATAAAATATATAAGGTAACAAATACAAAACTGACTGATAATGCAAATATACATCATGAGGCACTGAGGGAATAATAAAGAAAATTAATTGGAATGTTTGCTGGAATAGAGTGGATCCTATGGGACCTCTTAAAGCCTCAGCAGTGAGGCCTCCTAAAGTTACACAAGTAGTAGATCACAAAGGTGCAGAACCTAAAAGTGAGGGGAATGAGTCCATATGAATTGCTGTCATAAGGATTCAAGTGACACTCTCTGCACCATTAGCAGATGAGGGTGGCAGAGCATTAGGCATTATTAGGGCAGTATGGCACAAACAACACTTTCTGGTAGAGGGCTGCAAGGCATTTTGGGCAAGGTACATCACTCTAAGAACTTTGTAGATGATGGATGAATGAACAGGCAGCCAGGGAAGGTTCTGAAGGGTCAAAGTAATATACTGGCAGTATGAAATTGTTAGCTATTGGATTGTGGAGTTCTGAAATAGCTGCAAGTAATCAAATTTACAGTGTTAGAGCCCTGTCTACACAGAGTTTCTGTAGTCGAGACACAGTAAATCCACGTCATGCAAACTTTGACCCATCTCTAATCTTCCAGCATCACATCCAAGTAATCAGATCAAAGATGAACAAACTCCTGTTCTTAGCCAGGACATTTTAACACCCAGACTCCCCAAAGAACAGCCATAGGCAAATGTGTTTTCATCCTTCCCTCTTGATTAGAATATGCCCCTCTCTTAATTGCATTCACTTCAGAACTTTTCTCTTCTACAAACCACCACCACCCACAATATCTGCATTTTCATAAAACTCTCCCCCGGGAGAAATAACTACAGTTTCCCCAAACCTCTAGTAATCACCTTCGTCTGTGGGATCAACAATCCTCAAACTCATTAACATAGAATCCTTCCTTTCTTCTCCATCAGACTCACACAAAGACATGCTCTGTACAACCTCAGATCACTGTCCATTTCCAACCCCTACCTCATTATCAAAGTACGTCAGACACCCCATCATCCCAGACATTCAAGAAATTTTTAAAAATATATCTCGATAAGCAAATATTTCAACATGAGAAGTATTGCTTACTTATCTCTTTCTTTCTCTCTCTCTCTCTCTCTCTCTCTCTCTCTCTCTCTGTCTGTCTCTCCAGGCCAGAAATATTGCAATCCATATATACAGTCATTGTAATACTGAAGACACTGTTTTCTTTTTGATTAATATTTCTTCAAAATATAACTGTACAATAGTTCTTGCTTTGTGAAAAAAGTAGCATTTTTCAGTTTATCTTTATCAAAAGTTGTTGGTCCTACCTGAAATGCCTTTGTTAAGTTATTATTTATAATATAGGGAATTATCTCTTAATGTTGTGCATATATGTTATTTATATAATAGTAATATGATTTTTTGTGTAATTTTAAACCCAGGCTGAACCTGGAAGTGGTCCATAAGGATCAAGTTGACATTTGACATTTTGTGCTTTTTGTGTCAAGATCATGCATCATGGACAAATTTATGCCTAAAGCACCCAGAGGCAGCAAAGAGGACGCAACTATCTTAGCTATCTAGCCATACAGAAATTAAACAGATTACATATTATCCATTGATAAGAGTCATGGGAAGGATAGGGCAGGGCAAATTGGGTAGTTGCCTCAGATGCTAAGTTAAAGGGGGCAACAAACAGTTTCACAGTTTCAAGCTAATTAAGTACAATCACATAATGACAGTTTGTAAACTGGCAAACTGGTCTTTCATTCAAAGGAAGAAGGGAGAAATAAATTGAAAAGTCATTAGGTTGCTACACAACACCTTGTTGCTACCTCAAAAAAAGACAGTTTACAAGCTATCATTAAGAGGTGGTAATCAGTTAATGACATTGTGAAGGCTGCTAGCCTAGCCAGATAGAATTTTATAGATAATTCTGTCATCTGTAAATATTAATGTAAACCACAGGCTTGTGTCTTAAATGGTAAAAATAGTGTTACATGTGGAATTGGAAAAAATAACCAAGTAAAAAGTCTCAGTCCAGAAAACAAAACAAAGAACCAAAATACTGGACAGAGAAGGGCAAAGTACTGTAGTGGAGAACACAAGTCTATTTTTAAAGCACAATTAAGAAGCGCATTTTCGTCCAAGAAACTCCCGGAATTCTTCAGAAATGAACAATCATTAAGCCCAAATAGTTTTATACACACTTAAAATGAATCAGGTGATAAATCAATTAAGCATTTAAAGAAACATCCTTAAAAATGCGAAGCTGAAATAGAACCCATACTAAAAACTTTAAAATGACATATTAAAATAAGCAAATTAAAATTGTCAAATAACTTAAAATATACACTTATGTATAAAATGTATTAAGACATATCATAAAATAAATGACATACCAATCATTAGATATGTAGGAACATGAACGTTTCTAATATGTGTCCTGGATGGATGAAATGTTTAAAAATATATAAATAAAAAACATGAATGAAGAATAGGAATAAATTCATAATTTAGCTGCCCTTAATTTAAGTAAGGGTGCAAGTGAAATGTGTTCATTGAGACCTGGGGCTTTGTTGGCTTCTAAAAATAACTGCCAATAGGTCTCCCTATATTCTAATTTATGTTCCCAGGGCCCACCTCTGGGTTCCTTGCATACAGTTTCTAACACAAAAAAGAAAAACTTGGTGTTTGTACATGAGAGAGTATGTTTATACAGTGCGTTGCTAACATTGCACTTGTTAATATCATTCATGTGCTCATAAATTCTACATTTCAGGTGTCTCTCTGTTTTGCCAACGTAGAAACTATTGCAGCCCCCACAGGTAACCAAATAGACCAGGCCCTGGGAATTACAGTTAGTATAAGTTTTGGCAGTTAAAGTTTTGGCTCTACTGGTTAATAGAACCTTTTCCTTATTAATAATAAAGGTACATTGGTTACACACCCCACATTTATAAGTACCTTTCTTTCTGTGTGTGAAGACATCATCATGTTTCACCAACTCTAGTAAATTTTTTATATTTTGTCCATTCCTGAACACAACCTTAATAGGTTTACCTTTTAAATTTGGTAAATCAGTAAAACCTGAAAATTTATCCCACTTATGTATTACTATATTTTTAATATGATGGGCAATTGAACTAAAATTAGTTATGAATGCCCTACTGTAAAAAGTCTCATTCAAACCAGTATGACTATGCTGGTTAAAAAAGTTTTTACCCATACCTAGAATAGGCTTATAGATGCTGTTTCTACCATGTGTAACTTCTTATACATAAGTGTATATATTAAGTTATTTGACAATTTTAATTTGCTTATTTTAATATGTCATTTTAAAGTTTTTAGTATGGGTTCTATTTCACCTTAGCATTTTTAAGGATGTTTCTTTAAATGCTTAATTGATTTATCACCTGATTCATTTTAAGTGTGTATAAAACTATTTGGGCTTAATGATTGTTCATTTCTGAAGAAGTCTGGGAGTTACTTGGATGAAAATGTGTTTCTTAATTGTGCGTTAAAAATAAACTTGTGTTCTCCACTACAGTACTTTGCCCTTCTCTGTCCAGTATTTTGGTTCTTTGAACTGGAAAAAATGTAACAACATTGCACTCTACTGACCAAGTAAAGTATGTTGTGACCCTTTGATGTTAAAACTCGGAGCCAGTCAGTCTAGAGTGAGGCACCCTGCCTATTCTGTTAAGGCCAGAGTAAATGGCCAGAAGTTGCATGCATAAATGTCCTTTATTGCTCTGGTTTCTGTCCAGAGGTGAAGAATGTAAATGTAGTTTCTGTTAGCCTGGGAACCCAGGGAAGTGTGAAGAATGATGTAATGTAAACCAGGAATGTGATTTTAAAAGCAGAGAGAATAACAGAGCATTAAGAACTTTTGTCTAGACCACCCAACTCACCAGCATTGCCTTTGCTCTATATGTAAATTTATCTTAGACTTATGTTTTCTCTTAAAAATAGCTATAAACTAGAAAGATTAGACTAAGTGTTTTTCTGTGATGTCAGAACTGTACTACTGAATTATTTTAAATATTTCTCTGTGATCTCTGAACTCTTGACTGGCACTGTGTAGTAAAAAGTATTGTCTTGTGTTTTTAATTATTTATTATTAAATATTTTAAAACCCTTTCAACTGTGGCTGTTTTGTGTAGAGATAATTTAAGCTCTAGAGTACATTGCATGTATATAGTGATCCTATACCAAGTCGCTCTAATAAGCCTAGACTGTTTAGTCACACTTACCAACTGGATAATAATATTGCACAGTAATAATTGGACACCATTTTAAGAGCCTTTGAGTAGCTGATAAATATTAGTGGGTGGTGGCAGCTGATACTACTGTATAGTCTGGGGGAAAAGGGGCACAGCTGGGGAACCTGTGCCAGCCTTCCCTAGGAGTGTCTGTGTGGTTATATGAACTCTTCTCAAAGTGTGTGTGTGTGTGTGTGTGTGTGTGTGTGTGTGTGTGTGTGTGTGTGTGTGTGTGTGTGTGTGTGTGTGTGTGTGTCAGCTACTTGAGCAGGGACACAAAGCACTGGTTGGATAGAGAGTGTGCTGGAGGTTTTAGCTTGCCCACTAGGCTGAGATCTAGACCCTATAGCTGTGCCAGTGGGGAGTCTTATTGGGGACCTGGAAAGCAAGGGAGCGACCAGCCCCAGACTAACTGTGATCTCTGTGTGCTCCTACGGGAAATTGCACTTTACTGTGTGCATTTATTATCCTTTCCTCCTATATGAGATGCCCCTCACTGTTGTTAGTGGTGAGGATTGAGGCTCCTTGATTACTGGCCAGGGCATGGGCATCACATATTAATTGTATGGCAGCGGTGGGATATCCACACCACATATTAAATGTTTGGCAGTGGTGGGATATCCACACCACATATTAATTGGTTGGCAAATACTAATTGGCTTGTAGTAATGTGGGTAGAGTGAATTCCTGTAGCTGGTGTACAGTGAGCTCTGAAGGTATTTTGTCCTCTAAATCAGCCATGCAGTGAATACTCAGAGTTCAGATCACAATGACAAGGAGCTAGCTGTCAGAGATGTGCCAGGCTAGGGGACTGGTGCATGGAAACCTGACTAAGGCAGACCTTGGTTACAGCTGCATCACAAAACAGCAACGAGGAGGACAATCAGACTGGCTGGGGAGATATAATACCCTCAAAGAATGGACAGCTCAACCTTTCTGCAGAGGATTTAAAAATCCATCTGGAGCTAAAGAGACTTGAGTCGGAGGCCAGTCGTTTGGAGATAGAAGCTGAGGAAAAGGAGTGGCAGAGGAGGCATGAGAGGGAAATGTTGACTCTTCGACAGAGTCATGGAGGTAATGGGGAAGGGAGTAACTGGACCCCAGAAGCACAAAAGGTCAGTACATTTCTTCCGCAGTTTAAAGAGGGGGATAATTTTGATAGCTTCATTCATATGTTTGAGATGGTATGCAAACAGTATAGTGTTGACCAAAGGCTCTAGGTACAGTTCCTGATCCCCTTACTCCATGGTAAAGCTGTAAATGTTGTGTCAAAAATGTCTGACGTTGCATGTTTTATACTGCTGTTAAAAATTACTTGTTAAAATTGTTTAAGCTAACAACTGAAATATCTAGGAAAAAGTTTTGTGAGCATAGACGCAAGGCAGATGAAAGTGTGTGTGAGTATGTTGCTGAACTGAGCACTTATTTCCATAGGTGGGTGAGTGGATGTCAGGTCACCACTTTTGAAGAGCTGGCAGACCTTTTGTTGAGGGAACAAGCCCTTACCACTTTGCCTGAGGACATGAGGATCTGGTTAGCTGAAAGACAATGTGTTACTTCAGATGAGTTGGGGAAGAAGGGAGACCTATACCTGGCAAGCAGGGCAGCCCTGCACAGGAAAGGGATCCCCAGTACTGCTCATGGGTCTAAAGGAACCCATGGTGGGCAGCACAGACTGCCCCAACAGAATCTGCCAGTAGCAGGGGAAGCCACTAGTCCAGGTACATGTCCAGGAGCTAGGGTTAAATGTTCTGAATGCTACCAGTGGGGTCATGTGGCATACAGGTGTCCATGTAGGCAAGGTGGAGAACAAAAGGTGAGGGAGCCAGTAAGTGGGAAAGAAAAAATGCCAATAATAGGTTGTATTGAGACAACAAGGATACCAAACTATCACCAGAGGTTATATCCTATTGTAGAGAATGGCAAAGAGGCCATTGCCAAGAGATACACAGCCTCTGATATCACATTGTAAAGCCTGCAATGGTTACAGAGGAGCACTACTTGCCTGGGCAGTCTACTCCAGTCAGGGCTTTAGGAGGGATCCCATTCCAAATACCTTTGGCTAGGGTTCACCTTGACTGAGCATGTGGAAAAGGAAGCCAGCAAGTAGGTGTGTTTGAGGATATACCTGCAGATGTCCTGATAGGGAATGATTTTGATAGTGCAGTACCCTGTGCTTGTGCAGTTATACGCAGTCAGGCTTCAAGACAAGCAGGTAAGTCTGGCAGCCTGGGGAAGACCAAGACAGACTGCATACTTGCAGTCAGGACTGGTGAGGTGGTTACTTCAGGGAGGGAGCTACCCTGTAGCAGTAAGACTGAAGGTGAACCACAGCTGCTTGGGGGTGTTGATGGTTCCTTGGACAGAGTGACTGCAAAGGTAGAGGTGAGTAGGAGTACCCAGGCTGACAGTGAGGCACCACTCTCAGAGGACACCAGACTTCCTGTGGAAGGGGAGCTGGGAAGGGTTACAAGGAGAGAGTTGAGACAGGCTTAGGTCTCAGACCCTACATTGTAAGGCCTGAGGCAGGTAGCTAGGGAGGCACCTGATTCTCAGGGAAAGAGAGAATCTGTATACTGGGACAAAGTGTTACTATACAGAGATTGGACCCCTGAGGGAGGGCTAGAAGGTGAGAGAGTACAGCAGTTGGTAGTGCCTAGAGCATACCATCTGTTGCTTCTATCCATAGCCCATGATATTCCCTTTGCAGGTCATAAGGGCATAAAACGTACAAAGAGGCATATTATGCAGAACTTCTATTGGCCTGGAATTTCCAGAGATATAACAGGGTACTACAGGACCTGTGAGCAGTGCCAAAAGGTAGGCAAGGCAGAAGACAAGGTGAGAGCTCCTTAGATCCCATTGCCTGTGATTGAGGAGCCATTTCAGAGGGTAGCTTTGGATATTGTGGGTCCTCTGAGTACCCCAAGTTCCACGGGGAAAAAGTATATCCTAGTGGTAGTGGATTATGCTACACGATACCCTGAGGCAGTGGCATTGTCCTCCATTGAGGCAGAGAAGATGGCAAATGCTGTCACAGAGTTTTAGCAGTGTAGGTTTCCCAAAATAAATACTGACTGACAGAGGTGCCAATTTCATGTCAGGTCTGCTAGCTTGTCTGTGAAAGTCCTGTGGGATGAAGCACATAAAGACCACCCCCTACCATCCCCAGACTAATGGTCTTGTTAGAGATTAAACTCTACAATCAAGTCCATGCTACGGGCATTTTCAGATCAGTTTAAGAGGGAGTGGGACAAATATTTGCCCCATCTGTTGTTTGCTTACAGAGAGGTTCCCCAGGAATCCACAGGTTTTTCACCCTTTGAGTTGCTGGATGGGCATAGGGTGAGAGGACCTCTAGATTTAATTTGAGATGAGTGGAAAGGTGAGTGCGAGTCTCACAAGGAGTCTGTTGTGGCATATGTCCTAAACCTCAGGACAAGACTCAGGGAACTCATGGACTTGGCCTAGGAGAACCTGGCAGAAGCCCAACAACAGAAACAGGTGTGGTATGACAGGAATGCTCGAGCTAGAGAGTCTGCTGTGGGGCAGCAGGTAATGGTTCTCATTCCTGTCAGACACAACAAGCTTCAAGCAGCTTGGGAGGGACCCTACAATGTGGTAAGAAAGGTAAGTGAATGGTTAACTAAATGGTGGAACTGCTAGGCAGAAGGCAAGGGCACAAATTGTACCATGATAACATGATGAAACCTTGCCATGATAGTGACGCCCTTGTGCTGAACATTTGCAGTGGATTGCAGGAGGAGTCTGAGGGAGATCTGTGGACTGATCTCCTCAGTGAGGCTCGGGCTGACACCTCGATGGAAGGGGTAGCAATTTCCCAGCAGCTATATCCTACCTAGGTTTCATGAAATCCATGCAGTGTTGCAGGAATTTGGGGACATGTTCACTGGGAAACCAGGCAGCACCAGGTGGATACAGGACCCCAAAAGCCTCTTAGGCAGGCCCCTTATAGAGTGTCCAAGACAGTCAAAAAGACTCTGAGGGAGGAGGTACAGGAGATGTTGGAACTAGGGGTGATTCAAGAGTCCAACAGTCCCTGGGCCTCCCCATTGACTCTGGTGCCAAAAAGGATGACAGCACCAAGTTCTGTGTGGACTACAGGAAATTAAATAGTCACATAGAGTCAGATGCGTACCCCATGCCTAGGACAGATTAGGTCCTAGAGCAGCTGGGTGGGGCTAATTATCTTACAACCATTGATCTTACCAAGGGTTACTGGCAGGTACCCTTGACTCCCAGTGCTAGAGAAAAGTCAGCCTTTGTGACTCCTTTTGGCTTGTATGAGTTCACAAAGATGCCCTTTGGGATGAAGAATGCCCCAGCAACTTTTCAGAGACTGGTAGATTATAACCTAGTAGGGGCAGGAGGGTTTTCCCTTGCTTACCTAGATGATATTGCCATCTACAGCCATTCCTGGCCAGAGCACCTTCAACATGTCAGGGAGGTGCTGGGCAGACTACAGAGGGCAGGATTGACCATTAAGCCAAGCAAATGTCAGGTGGGTATGGCAGAGGTTTCCTACCTAGGACATAGAGTGGGGAGTGGTAAGATAAGGCCAGAACCTGTCAAAGTGGAAGCCATTCAGGCATGGCCTGCACCTGTTACTAAAAAGCAGGTGAAGGCATTCTTAGGGGCAGCAGGATACTACAGAAAGTTCATCCCCAGTTATAGTACCATAGCTGCTCCCCTCACAGTCCTGACAAGAAATAACAGGCCAGATAAGGTAGTGTGGACCTCAGCATGTGAGGAGGCATTTCAGAAGCTTAAAGAAGCTTTGGGAGGACCCCCTGTGTTAGCCAGTCCAGATTACAGCAAATAATTTGTTGTGTAGGTGGATGCTTTGAACCATGGGGTGGGGGGTTTTCTTAACCAGATTTCTTCAGAGGAAGAAGAGCACCCAGTGGTTTACCTCAGTGGTAGGCTCCAACCCAGGGAGGAATGCTATGCAGCTGTAGAAAAGGAATGTCTAGCCATAGTGTGGGCACTGCGAAAACTTCAGCCTTATCTGTATGGAAGGAAATTCACTGTTATGACAGATCACAACCCCCTAACATGGTTAAACAGAGCCAGACAGCAAAATGCCAAGTTACTAAGATGGAGCCTAGGGTTGTAAGCATATCATATGTCAGTGCAGCACCGCAGTGGAATTAGCAGTGGGGTAAGGTATACTCAGAGAGACCTAATCCTCTCAAGCAGTGTTTCTCAAGGGTCACTTGAAAAACTAGCTTGAGTTCTCCGGGGGGGGGGGGGGGCAATGTGAAGGCTGCAGCCTAGCCAGATAGAATTTTATAAATAATTCTGTCATCTGTAAATATTAATTTAAACCACAGGCTTGTGTCTTAAATGGTAAAAATAGTTTTACATGTGGAACTGGAAAGAAATGTAACAACAGTGCACTCTACTGACCAAGTAAAGCATGTTGTGACCCTTTGATGTTAAAACTCAGAGCCAATCAGTCTAGAGTGAGGCCTTCTGCCTATTGTGTTAAGGCCAGAGTTAATGGCCAGAATTCGCATGCATAAATGTCCTTTATTGCTCTGGTTTCTGCCCAGAGGTGAAGAATGTAAATGTAGTTTCTGTTAGTCTGGGAACCCAGGAAAGTGTGAAGAATGATGTAATGTGAACCAGGAATGTGATTTTAAAAGCAGAGATAATTTTTGTCTTGACCATCCAACTCACCAGCACTGCCTTTGGCCTATATGTAAGTTTATCTTAGACTTGTGTTTTCTCTTAGAAATAGCTAGAAACTAGAAAGATTAGACTAAGTGTTTTTTGTGATGTCAAGACTGTACTACTGAATTCTTTTAAGTATTTCTCTGTGATCTCTGAACTCTTCACTAGCACAGTGTAGTAAAAAGTCTTGTCATGTGTTTTTAATTATTTATTATTAAATATTTTAAACGCTTTCAACTGTGGCTGTTTTGTGTAGAGATAATTTAAGCTCTAGAGTACATTGCATGTATATAGTGATCCCGTACCAAGTCACTCTAATAAGCCTTGACTGTTTAGTTATACTTACCAGTTGGATAATAATATTATGCAGTAATAATTGGACACCCTTTTAAGGGCCTTTGAGTAGCTGATATATTTTAGTGGGTGGTGGCAGCTAATACTACTGTATAGTCTGGGAAAAAGGGGCACAGCTAGAGAACCTGTGCCAGCCTTCCCCATGAGTGTCTGTGTGATTGTATAAACTCTTCTCAAAGAGTGTGTGTGTGTGTGTGTGTGTGTGTGTGTGTGTGTGTGTGTGTGTGTGTGTGTGTGTGTGTGTGTGTGTGTGTGTGTGTGTGTCAGCTACTTGGGCAGGGACATGAAGCACTGGTTGGACAGAGAGGGTGCTGGAGGTTTTAGCTTGCCCACTAGGCTGAGATCTGGACCCTATAGCTGTGCCAGTGGGGAGACTTATTGGGGACCTGGAGAGCAAGGGAGCAACCAGCCCTGGACTGACTGTGATCTCTGTGTGCTCATAAGGGAAAGTATACTTTACTGTGTGTATTTGTTATCCTTTCCTACTATATGAGATGCCCCTCATTGGTGTTAGTGGTGAGGATTGAGGCTCCTTGATTGCTGGGCTAGGGCACGGGCGTCACAGACATCTTGTAAGCTGTTAAACTGCTCCTTTCCTTCAAATGTAGCAGCAACATAGTAGGTTGTTAAATAAAATCTACTTGCTCTTTTAAGGAAAAAAATATAACAATTTAAAATCTGTTATCAGGATGGTGGAGAGTTCATTTGACAAATATGGATTATGTCATCAACTAAGAAACACAGAAACGACACAGAATTCTGTGAGAAGAGGCGGTAAAACTATATGTTATTAGCACAGTAGTGAAACCAAAAGCTTCTGACCCTGATAAAAACACATTGGGGCAATACATATACAGAGAAAAGAATAGGGTACCTGAGAGAACCCTGTGACACTCCATAGTTCAAAGGTATTATGAAGAGGAATTCATAGTGAAATACCCAGAGAAGGAGTCAAAATACTCTTAAGTTTCTTCCTGAGAGAGCATAGTAATTACGAAATCATTCAAAGCAGAACTGCATTATCAGCTGTATTGAATGCCATAGTTTGACCAAGGAGGATGCTTATGTACACACCAAGATAATAAAGCAGTCCTGGAAGTTCCAGTGCTGCCAGATAGGAGTCAGTTACTATTAGTTTCACTACGTCACATTCAGCCTGACAAATACTTCTGCACTGCTTACGAAATGTATGCTGACTTCAGACACACAAATTATGTTACACAGAACCAAAAGTAGTCACATGCTTGGATGACAGAACCCTCGTGGAGGACTCCTGGAGCAGTCTAATAACACAAAGGAAATATCTGCTGAATACCTTTCACTGTTTGAAAATTATTCTGCACTCCACTCCAAGAATAACCTTTATGGGCTGTTTTCTAGAGTACCACACTTATTTGTTTTCTTTAACCTTACATAAAAGTTAGACTTTCACTTGACAGTTCTTACTATTTTCACTGCTGGAGTAACAGATGATTAATGATTCAGACTTCTGGGACTAATGCAGCTTCTATGTTGATTGACACATAGGTCACCCTTCAGCATGCTATATGTGGGTGGAAAGCATCTAACCTTTCATGCCTCCTTCTCCTGCATTATCCATGGAATGGAGAGCCAGCTATTTCTGGGATCATAGAGTTCAAGGACTCTGGTCAGTATGTTTTTTGAGATTACACAGTTTGCTTGAACATTCTGCGATTTTGGGTTTGTTCTATTTTCATGAAATACTGAGTTAGCAAGTAGTATATTTTGATACCCTGCATCCTATATTTTATTTCAGTACTGAAGTACTGGACATTTTATATTTCTGCGCTCATGTTTTTGTTATTAAAACATGCTTAGTGTTTAAGCACCAAAATGAACTTGAACCTAGTCAGGACAGGAGGGTTATTTGCCAATCAGTTTCTTACAGATAAATACATCTCTTCATGCAGGCATTACTGCCAGAATTTCCCAAGACACATTTCAGTATGGTTGGACAATATTGCAGGTGCATGGTATATCAATAAGCATCTGGATTCTATTTGTATCGCCACATGTGATGATACCCTCAAAGTCTATCAATGAACCTTTGAGAACATTTAGTTTCTTTCTACAGTCAACATTCTGGAGAGGTTCAGGCCACTAAACAATACTGAAAAAATAAAACAAAATAACAGACTTCTTAGCAGAAATTGATAAACAAACAAACAAATGCATACATATGTGAAGCTATATGCACACAAATAAATTAATCTGTTCATTGACACATAACACACAGCAGGAATATCTTGGAGTTTACTCTTTTGTCAGTCTGTCATCAGATACCTAAAATGTGCATTGTATGCAGGCAGTTGGTTTACTATTGAAATTCTGAATCCACTTTGGTCGACCTTTCCGAATATCGACCTGAAATGCTGAATTCAGAATTTTGAAACAGCAACCAATGTGAAAATGAATACATCAGTATCCGTAGTTTGATGTATTCAACATAGCAGGAGGTGACGTCACTCACCTCCTGCTATGCACATTAAAGTCCCGTTGCACTCTACAGTCAATAGCACGTTAATTCTACTATGTTGCCGGGGGAGGGGGTTACCCCCCTGCACCCCCCACACTCCCTGCACATTAAATATACCAACTCCGAGATAGCACTACAGTGAGGAAATGGGCTAATTCCCTGTTGCTCACAGAACCGCGATCTTGCTGCACAATGTCAAATCCAAATACTCGAACTACACTATCCATTCATTGTAGTGTAGTTGGTATATTTTAGTTCGACATTCTGCCAACTTGAAAACTGCCATTCGACCACATGCAGATCGATGGATGCAGTTTCAAGGTTTTCAATGTAAACCCTGGCAGTCATATGTAGTAACTAAAACATTCATGTCATCTTCTGACACAAGTTTCAACAAGGTTAACTACTGTAAACCTGTTATTCAAGCTTGATACCTTACAATATTCCATTTTAATGTGATCTGTATCCTCACAGTGCAGCAGAATATCTCTGTAGTCCTAATGTCTAAGTTCTTTTTAAACCAATACAGTACCTGAAAAATATAAATGTGAGATAGATGTATATGGCAGCACTTCTAGTGACTGTGCATACCATGAAGCCATTCCACTGAATGCCAATTTCTGCAATAACAGAGCCTACATTTTCCTACTATTGTGTGACCATGGAGCTGGCATAAAAATTTGGGCATTATGTGGCTGTTACCCCAGATATGGGATGAATGGGGTTTGCCTCCTGCAAAAAATATATTTTGAGGTTCACTGAAAGTGGCTTACAGTGATTTAGTTTCAAAATATTGTCGCTTGCTGAAATTTCTTTTTGCAAACTAGCAAGATTTCTCAATAACGAGGGTGGCACCTGTTTGCATACCCTGTGTAAAGAAAATATAAAAGTCCATGAGTGGAGCATTAAACATGTGTTGTGTTTTGATAGTCCACATTCTAAATGGAAGTATTTAGCAGATAAGATGAGCAAACACATGTTGATGCATACTTAAGGATCTCATCAACAGCCAGAAAGATCTTTCAGAGATCAGGTCCTACTACGTGCCTCCCATTCAGTCCATCCACCATTGCCAGTTGCTGCTGTTTCTTCTTTTTGATCTCATCTTTAAATGATGTAGGCATGATATGTTAGCTCATTATCAGGCATGTCTCCACTAAGCCTTTCTTCTGTTTCTCCTCATCACAACATTCATTCTCGTAGCCCCAGCTGTGGTGATTCTGGTGGCATTCTAAACTAGACAAATCTGGTTCTCTCTGCTCTGTCAATTTTAAATTCCCTCCATATGTCTTTTCTACCACAATTGTCTATTGACTCACTCATCCAGCAATAAGTCACTCCCGTCTCCATTCCCTCAAGGTGAGTGAAAGGAATGCACCAATTTCCTTGATTGTTATGTCTAGGAACTTTTTGAAAGAGTTGTATGCCCTTTGCTGTCTGTGCAATATTTCTTTGCACTAAGAACCTACAAAAGCAAATGGAAAAGGTTCTCTGTTTGAGCTGTAAAAAAGAACTTAGACCCACATTTAGCACAAACTTTGATAGTTTTGGTCTTTAGTCACTTGTCAGAAGTATTCATTGCTAGGAATAGTTTCTCTTTTGTAAAGGTCCATGTGAAAGTCTTTTTAAATTTCCATGTTGACTAAGACTAAGACTGCAGTCCTAGCAACCATTTAAGCAGAAGAGAATGTAAAGCTGTCTGCCAGGATATTTTTCTACAAAGGGCTCTTGTATGACATCCTTTTCTTCCTTGAGAATGCAGCAGTTATTTCTGTTAAAGCCACATTTTGTTGATAGTCAAATGCTAAGAGCTTACTTCTGGTAATCTGCAGTTGTGTGGCCATAGCGTTGGCATCAAAAAATATGTGGACATGGGGACAGAGCCTCTACTATTGTATGGAAGACCCCATATAAAACACTGAGTGTGTGTTTTGTTTGTCTGGTTATGTATAAGAAGTGTTTGTAGAAGTTGTTCAGTGGCTTGTGTGGTGCTGAGTGGTGTGGTGGGTTTGTGCATTATTTATTTTTATTTATTTTATATTTGCTAACCGGGAAAGTCCGACTGGACACAGGTCCTTTTTCAGTGGAGGTGCTGAGCTGGTTGATGAATATAGAGAAAAGTACAGGTCTAAGGATAGAGCCTTGTGGAACTCCTAAGGCAACTGGGAGCAGAGAGGAGATGTGGTTCTTCCACTCGATGGCTTACAGTCATCCTGCTAGGTAGCTTTGGCACCATGAGATAGAGGAGTTACTAAGGTTTATGGTGGAGAGAATATTTATAAAATACAATTATTTATTTATGATTTACTTTTTGTGATTGTGATTTATTTTTAAATTCTTTGGATAGGTCCAAGAATATAGTAGGTACATATTATCCATTGTTTCTATGGTGAGTAACAGTATTGCTGAAGGACATTAGTGAGGTGGTGGTGCTATGAAAGGGGCAAAAGCTTTGTTGGGTGTGTGATAGTAGTTTGTTATTTGTAAGTTCTGTGGAATTACCTCCTTTGTATAGTGGTAGAATATGGGAAGTTTTCCAAATAACAGGACTCTCAGACAGTGACCAGTTTTTTAAGCATGGTTTTGGATAGGCTATTGCTTCAGCTGCAATTTGTAGAAAGTCTTCTGAAAGTTATCTGTGGCTAGGGTGGTTGGTTTCAGTTTTTGAAGTATTTTTTTTATGGATTTAACAGACACTGGGTGTAAACTAAATTTGGTGAGTATTTTGAAAGTTGGTGCTGTGCTGGGGGTAAAAGGGATAGAGTTGCTGATGATGCCTTGAGAGTTTGCTAGGGCTTGAATAGCTTCTGCAGAGTATTTATTGAATTGGGTTGCTATATTGTCAGAATTGTTAGTTGTTGTTGTTGGGTTAGGGGTAGCTGATTTACCTGGATGATGTATGTTATTAACTGTAGTCCAGGATATTTGAGGGTGCTTTGTGTATTTATTCGGTATATTGTGGTAGTGGCTGATTTTGTTTGCTCTCACTAGCTATTTTTGCTTTGTTATGTAGTTCTAGATAAGTTTGTCTCGGGATTTGTGTTTTGTTTTTGTGAAATTGATCCCGCTCCTTGTCTCTAGCCTTGAGTAGGGATCTACATTCTTTAGTTAGCCAGGGCCTATAATTTGATTTAATTCTAATAGTTCTAGGGGGTGCATCATAATTTAGTATGTCTAGGAAGGTGGTGTTGAAGGAGTTTATTGTGTCTTCTAGAGGTAGCTGTTTTAGTGAATCCCAGTTGCAACTATTTAGTACGGAGATGAAACTGTTTAGGTTGAAAATTTTTTTGCTTCTGATTAAGTGGAAGGTAGTCTGAATGGATTGGTGAGTACAGGTCCTAAGAAGAAAGGTTGGATTATGGTACTTAGGCTTTCAGGGAGACAGCCTGTTTGAGATGCTAAGGAGGGGTTGCCAATCAAAATCCAGTCGAGGATTGACTGTCATTTGGAAGATTTGTCAGTCCTTGCAGGAGATATGATGAGTTGGATACACCCATGGAGGTTAATGTGAGTTGACACATTTTGTGAGGATCAGTCAAGCCAGTCAAAATTGAAGAGCCTCATTAAAATTGTGGGAAGGACTTGGAGATCCAATTAAATACATTTTATAAAGTGGGAATATTTTTGCCTAGTGGAATATAACTGCCTATGATGTTAATGCAGTTTTGGGGGGTGATTTTTAATTTGGCAAATATAAGTTCAGTGCTGTCAAAGACTTTTTTTGGTGTAGTCGTCCAAGGTTAATAGAGTTTCAGCTGCTTGCTATGATGGGTGGTAGCATGGGACCAGGAGTGGGATGTATGTCCACAGATTGGTTTAACTGATTAAGTATATGTAGGTTGAGTTTGATAAATTTGTTTAGTAGTTTGTCTTGTCTTTGCGAGGTGTGGGAAAAAGTTTTTAGAGGATGGAATCTATTTAGATGACAGTCCATGCTGGTGGTAGAGAAAAGGGTATGTGTTATAGTATAGTTTGAAGGTTTGCTTAGGTGTGACAGTGGTGTGGTTTGCCAGGGAGGGAGACTGTTGTGTTGTAGTAGAGTATGGTAAGAGGTGAGGGAGTATAAGAGTAGTAGGATAGAACTAGAGACAGTTTAGAGGTGTGTTATTTGAAAGTGAGTCATGGTAAGGGGAAGCAGTGTAAGAGGGTAGTTTGAATTTTATTGTGTGGATTGAGGTATGTTATGTGGACTGTGGATAGAATGTGTTTGTAAAGGTTAGTGTGTGAGTATGGAGGTAGACTGTAAGTCTAGAGGTTAGTGTGTTAGTAAGGAGGATAACCTGCAGTAGGGCTGTAGTTAATTTGCTTTAGTACTAATGTTGTAGAGTACAAATGATTTGTAGTATATTCAGATGTTTGAGTGAATTAAATTGAGGTCTTGGTTGTGATTGGTAGTTATGTGGGTGGGGCTGATAGGTATAAATGTAATTGAAATGGGGGTTGGTGGGAATGGGGGTAGGGGACTGGAATGAGCCAGGGCATAGTGAGGGAGAATGGAGTAGGCTGGCCATGGCCCCCTGTGCAGCTCTGTAAGAAGAAAAATAATCAATAAGGTAAGTAAGTTATGGTTGAAATAGAGCTTGTACAGTGGAGGAGAAAGGAAAGAGGGGATTTGTTAGAGGAATTTGCAGAGGAAAAAATAACCTTAGGAGACAGTGAACAGGTAGCAGGGCAAACAGAGTAGACAGAAAGAACCAGAGAGAGAGATCTATTAAGTGAATACGTTGACCAATATAGATAAATAATAAACCTGGAAGTAGGAGGATAGTATTGTCAAGGACAATATACTAAATGTTTACAAAGGTTACCAACTAAAGCAGGAGGAGGAGGTATTAGGCTGAAGAACAAGGGATAGCAGGGCAGTATGGAGAAGAGGGTGCATGTGTGTGATTCTAATGTTCTTGGAGATGTTAATTTGAATTCAGTGATTGCAAAAGGATGCTTGTGTTTCATTTTGTGATCGGCTATGTACTGTTATTTGGGATTTCAGTGGTTTGTTTGGTTGATATTTTTTTTTCAATGATGTACTTGTTGATGGCTTTGAAATTTAGGATTACCAATTATATATTTTAGAATGTCTTCCCTTTACTTGAATTAGCTGTGTTTGTGGAGCTGAATTTTTGACATGGGGAAGACAGAATGCTAGTGAGGCTGAAGATTCATATACCTTAATGTCAAAAGGAACAACAAGCGATACTTCCACTAAAATATTTACTATAACCTAAAAGGTAAACCTGCAGAACATCTACAGCTACTTGTTATTTATTCAGAAATTCCAAAAATAATGTTTCCACATACTAAAAATAGTCAGCATAATACAGTCCAGAAATCTTCTGTCTGGCATAACAAGAGTTACAGCTATAACGTCTCTTAAACATTTCTACCAGTAGCTGTGGTGGTAAGTAAAGAATTACAGCTGTTTATCATAAACCTGTACAAAAGAAAAGTGGAAAATGTTAGTTAATTCTTAGGCAAAAAGCAAAAGTGTACTGAAGAACTGAGTATTCGTTGTGAATGGAAGTGCATTAAATCAGATTGAAAGACTGGAAAGGAGAGGTGTGCTTCTCTCACAAAGAATGGAGGGGGTATGCTTCTCTCACAAAGAATGGAAACGGAGTTGTGCTTCTCTCACAGCAAATGGAATGGAAGGGTATGTTACTATCACAAAGAATAAAGTGGAGGGTGTGCTTCTGTCACAAAGTACAGAAGGGGGTGTGCTTCTCTCACAAAGTACAGAAGGGGGTGTGTTTCTCTCACAAAGTACAGAAGGGGGGTGTGCTTCTCTCACAAAGTACAGAAGGGGGTGTGCTTCTCTCACAAAGAATGATAGTGGAGGGTGTGCTTCTCTCACAAAGAAAGAAAGGGAAAGATGTGCTTCTCTCACAAAGTACAGAAGGGGGTGTGCTTCTCTCACAAAGTACAGAAGGGGGTGTGCTTCTCTCACAAAGAATGATAGTGGAGGGTGTGCTTCTCTCACAAAGTACAGAAGGGGGTGTGCTTCTCTCACAAAGTACATAAGGGGTGTGTTTCTCTCACAAAGAATGATAGTGGAGGGTGTGCTTCTCTCACAAAGAAAGAAAGGGAAAGATGTGCTTCTCTCACAAAGTACAGAAGGGGGTGTGCTTCTCTCACAAAGTACAGAAGGGGTGTGCTTCTCTCACAAAGTACAGAAGGGGGTGTGCTTCTCTCACAAAGCATGATAGTGGAGGGTGTGCTTCTCTCACAAAGAAAGAAAGGGAAAGATGTGCTTCTCTCACAAAGTACAGAAGGGTGTGTGCTTCTCTCACAATGTACAGAAGGGGGTGTGCTTCTCTCACAAAGTACAGAAGCGGGTGTGCTTCTCTCACAAAGAATGATAGTGGAGGGTGTGCTTCTCTCACAAAGAAAGAAAGGGAAAGATGTGCTTCTCTCACAAAGTACAGAAGGGGGTGTGCTTATTTCACAAAGTAGAGAAGGGGGTGTGCTTCTCTCACAAAGTACAGAAGGGGGTGTGCTTCTCTCACAAAGTACAGAAGGGGGTGTGCTTCTCTCACAAAGAATGATAGTGGAGGGTGTGCTTCTCTCACAAAGAAAGAAAGGGAAAGATGTGCTTCTCTCACAAAGTACAGAAGGGGGTGTGCTTCTCTCACAAAGTACAGAAGGGGTGTGCTTCTCTCACAAAGTACAGAAGGGGTGTGCTTCTCTCACAAACTATAGAAGGGGGTGTGCTTCTCTCACAAAGTATGGAAGGGGGTGTGTTATCCCACTAAGAATGGAAGGGGTGGGTGTGCTTCTCTTACAAATAATGGAAGGGGAGGGTGTGCTTCTCTCACAAAAATGAAAGGGGAGGGTGTGTTTCTCTCAGACAGAAGGGAATGGGGTTGTGCTTTTCTCACAAAGAATGGAAGGGGCAGGTGTATTTCTCACACATTCATAACATTCACTTGTGTGATTAGCCATGATCGATGAGGAAAACTGCCACTGAAACATCGCCTGGAAGTTGTGTTTTGTTTGTCAGATAAGATTTTACTGAGCAATGTAATCACATTATGTAATCATTGCAATTATGTATTACAATATGAAATTCACTTCAGTTTAAGCAAATGGTTCTAACAAGTTTGCATATCTCTCAAATGCCTATAGGGGCATCCATGATTTTGACTCAAAATCTTGCTCTGCTGCAACTAAAATTTATGATTTTTGAGAAAAAGTAGCTGATTATAGTCAGTCAGTAGTGGCAATCATTATAGTTAAGAATGTCTTTTATTTAGCATTTAACCAAATGGGAAAACACTCTCTCCCCCCTGCTACACATCTCTGTTGGAGTACCCCAAGGTTCTATATTTGGGCCACTCCTTTTTATCCTTTTTACCAATGACTTCAGTTCATCTACCAACTAAGCCTCCATTATCCAATATGCTGACGATGCTGCCCTTATATGCTCTGCCCCCTCCCTACTAGAATTCCAAGTAAAAATGCAAACTGCTTTCAAAGGCATAGAAAACAACCTTTCTGAGCATCAACTAATTCTAAATCCAAATAAAACAAAATTAATAATATTCAAATCTAAAAAGCCCAAACCATGTCAGTCCCGCCTAGCTATCCTCTCTTCTAATGGCACCAGAATAGAACCAACAACTCATACAAAACGTCTAGGCGTAACTACTGATGAAAATCTAACCTTTGATAAACATGTCGCCTCGACTATCAAAAAAGTTCAATTCAAGCTTGGGACCCTATATAGGGCCAGACCATATCTTACTTCAATGCCAGACTAGCCACCGCCCGGTCTCGCCTACTTTCTACCCTACTCTATGGATCTCATATTCTCACAAATCTTTGAAAGACTGATCTAAATAATCTTGAATCCTGTTGCAACAAGATTACTAAATTTGCTACCAACAACTCATCTCATTGTACTGTCCTCTCGCAGCTCAGCTGGCTAGAACTCCCTAACCTTCTTGCTCTCAACCAACTCACTATGGTACAAGCTACTTCACCAAACCAACTCCTGCCCTGCTCTATCCAATCTGGTACAACCTAAACAAAACCCCAGCCCCATTCGATCCTCCAGCAAAGTGATGCTAGAAGTCTCCCATTCCCACAACTATCACGGCGACTGCCTCTATTCTAACAAAAGTTCCAAACAATGGAATAACCTTCCTCAAAATATAGCTAATAATCCACAATACCAAGACTTCAAACAACTACTACACAACTATCTGACTACTCATTGGCTTTGCTTCTGTCATCCTCCGGACTGACTACTAAAGCCCCAGCTACTATCTTGTCTCCTCACCTCTCGCTGTTTCATTGCTCTTCTCCTACTTCTACATCTTCTCTCTCTCCCACTACCTTCTCTTGTTCACAGTAATCTACTACTGTATGGCACCACTTGAAGTACATTGTATCAATAATTGTGTTATGCTGGAAAATGAAATTTCAAGCCCCATTACCCGAGAGCTCTTTCTCAAGGAGTACCTGTATGCACTAATTATTCTGTTATACACTGTAAGCACAAGCCAATACAATCCTAGAAAGTTCTCTCAGCTTAACATTAATCTGTATAATTTATATTTTGTAACATTATTGTTTGTAGTTTAAGCCTTTACACAAACCTGTTCTTGTTCACAAGTATTGTGGCTGTTTTAATATTTGTGCTTGTCTGGAATATCAAATGTAAATAATGTACTGTTTTTCTGGAGCTTTAGGCCTCCGCTAAAAATAGGCCAGTGGTCCAGTCAGACTATTTCCTGGTTAACAAATGTAATAAATAATAAATAAATAAAATATTTAAGAAGATGCATGCTATTTCATGTTCTCTTAGGCTGTCAATTTCTAAGGCAATAGTATTGATATTTAAAGTGTCTCTGCGTTTGCTTTTGTTCCCGATTCAGTATTTAAGGAGAGCTTTATAGGTGTGGACAACATTATTCTGAATTCTATACAGAATCAAAAAATGAAACTTGACATGGAATTCCAAGAGTGATTTTTATGTACATCCTAAGCAGAAAGCAGGACCCTCCTGTACCCCTTGACAAATACAGTCAACTTCAAGATTCCCCACACCTTGAGGAAAGGTGAATGTCCTGATATGCAAACAGTACAGTTTTACACTCAACATCTTTTGCAGTCATTGATGCTTACAATCAGTATATACTACCTAAAAAACATAATTGTGCCTTTTGTACGTCTGTGAAGAATCACGGTAATGTGGAACTCACCTGCAAAGGTGTTAACATCTGAAGAGAAATGTGAAATGAGTGGTTTTCAGAATCCATGAAAGTTTATTTTGTATTGGCACTGATTTAGCATCCTTTGTGCATGACAAGGCTCTGATTGCCTTATACCAGCTTTTGTCTTCATGACATGCTCTTCTAAACTGGATGCCTGCAACTTATCTTTAAATGCCTGAGAAACACCACATGGCAGAACTACACATATGTGTCCGCTCACTTTACATTTTTTTTTTTCACAAACCATAAATTGTACTCCTTCATTTTAATTCTTTATATATGTCTCAGTGCAAAATAGAAAACATAAACTGCTTTGAAATTAAAATTAATACAGAAATAGTCATTGTTCTGATGTTTCACAATGTTTCCAGTGTAGTTCATTGACTTTGTGGCCTTTTAAATAGAAAAGTCACTAATTATTTTTAAATAAGAAAGTATGAATTATCCTTGAACAGCAAACGATAGTTACATTTTGATAAAATTAAACCACTAGAAGCTAAAAAAAAATACCAGTGCCAAATGTGGCCAATCCCATACTATTTTCAGCAGTATAAATATGCAAATGAAATATTATAAGAGTCTAACTAGTGAACAGATACTGTGCTTATTCTTTGAGTACTCACTACTTACCTTACCAGGAAATACACTCCCTGTTAAGAGCATTTTCTTCAAGACTTCCTCGTGCCACATTTAATGATATCACTTAAGTGGGAGGGGCATTTACAGCTGAGAGTTAGAACAGAATATTTTTACTTAAGCTTGCATACTCCCTGAAACCGAATCAAAGTGACGGGTGACTGCAGTTTATTAAGAAAAAAATCAGCTTTACAGATTTATCTCTTCTGCTTAACTGCTTTTGACTTACGGAAGGCATAAAAAATCCACATTCCCTGTGGTTATTAAATAAAGATCATCTTGCTCACATTCCTGACAAATTCTCTTCTTTGGTAAGTGCAACACTTTGCTTTAGTTATATGTCTATAATACACATATTGTAAATGTATTTATTTGTCAATGCAAAAATTAGCATTGTAAAATTATAGGTCTAGGAAATGGATTTACATCAGGATAATAATTTCATTTTAGCTGTGAGAATGTGACAGTGGTAGGAAAAGTGCTTATAATTCTGATTTGGCAGGGCGTTTTTTTTGTGTATAAAATGTGTTTATACTAATGAGATATAAAGCACTTTATAGAAGCCCACGCACATGGTTACAGTAAGCTAATTATATATTTGACAAAGTCATATGCTTAAAGGGTATAGTAGAGTTTAAAAGATTGTATGACAGTATTCAGCCAAATATACTCTTGAAATGAATTGTAGTTCTTGATGGAAGGCTAGCTATGCCATTTCCTTGTTGTACATGAATATATATTATACAGAGGAAAGAGCAGCACGAATAACAGGTGTAAATCAAAGATATACAGCTACATCCAGTGGAGAAATAACTTACAGAAATACAAGCTTGCGGCAGAAGTGTGGCTAAAAACAACAACACCACAAAGGAGAATTCAAAGGGTTTTCAAGAAAGTAATCTCTGATAATCAGGGTAGTGCCCACATGCAATAGAATATAAGTGAATTGACCAACAGTGACTTGCTCAGGAAATATTTTGATGAATCTCAGTGAAAAGGAAATGTTCAAAATAGTTCTAAGTACAGAAGTTAAGCAAGGCCAAGAAAGGTACAAGAATGAAAAAGCATAGGCTGAGTGGTCTAACAACCTTGTTTGCCCAGTTTATGTTGCACTGCTTCTTTGGCTTAAATCAGCTGGAAGGGTAGTTGGTCAGTTTGGGTTGAGCCATTACACTGTATTTACACACGCACAATGCGTTTTGCATTGCACAGTTGTTATTTTGAATAAATAGGAAAACCCATCAGTTGAAAATATACTTTATTACCTTAATAATAAGCCTGTTTTACATAATTAGTTAGTTTTTAAAGTGGATGTATTATGATTGTTTTTCCATAACCCCATGGACCTCAGTAGCTATCCATCATATTTCACAAGTCTAGAAAAAAATGTTTGGAGTTATTTTAATGACTGGAGTCAGTCAGCATGGGGCAGTACAGAAGTCTGCATTTTTATAGAACACATTATTAGCTGATTAGTGAAGTAATAGCAGCTAGCTTATCTGCAATTAAATCATCACTATGTAAGCATACAGGCAAAAGTGCACACCCATTTCAGTCATCTTATATATTAACAGGAGGTATCCTTTACACTGTGAGTCAATGGATGCTAAGTATTAATTGCTATGTAATCAAAATTCTTTGGTCATAAATGACATTAAATGAACATGACATACTGGCTTAATTTAACTGATGCTCAAGAAGTTAAATATTGCATTCAGTAGATTTATTTAAAATAATGTTTTCTGCTGAACATAACCAATTTCTTCATTTATTTACTTTTTTATCATTGTTTTTTGCCCCCATTGCCAGTCGACCATCAGACCTCTGACCAGCCAAATGGCGCATTCATTTCCCATCATCAGGGTAAATACCATACCTCTCAATGGTCCACATTTCTGCAGACTGTCCAGAGTTTTGCCTCATATTCTTCGTCTGTTCCTCATAAAATTTGTGATTTTTCTGTCAAATCAGTGTGATTATTTGGTGATTGAAGTCACTAAATAATGACAAACATTTCAGTTTCAGACTTTAAATCCTTCAGAAAAATGCATGTTAACAGAAGCCATATGAGTCTAGCAACCTTCCAAGGTTATAAAAACAATATTTAAAATCTATTCCTATTTTTGGGCCTTTGTCCCCCATTTTGTCAGACTTTGTACAAAATTGTAGCACTAAGAGGTTGAGTGGTATGGTGAGGGCTAGCTTGGGGAGGGGACATAAATTACACTGCCATTAGGGGTAGTTTGAGTGTTTTCTTCTTTTAGCCCTATGGTCTTGCTAAATCCTAGCTTATGGACCAAAATGGGTGATGTGCAATGGGCTATCCACTCTTGTTATCTCTCACTTCTGCAGTGGATGTTGCCAGCAAGTAGCGTCCCCCCTATTATCAAGCATGGGAAGTGGATCCCTGGTTACCACTGTAGAAATTAGACCTCCATACATGCTCCCCGAACACCCACTGCACTCCCCATCCCCTCAGTAGAGCAACATATCATGCATCTTCACTCCTCTCCCTCCCTCCCTGCATAGCTGGTCTAATACTGAGTCCACTAATCACACCTCTGGGTCATAGTGAGGGCTCCATCCCTCACTTAGTTTATTTAATTGCTCATTGCATTTTTGTTACATTGATCAGCTAGGCAGAGTCCAAATTTAGTGGACAATCTGGGAAGAAAGCTCCAAACTTACACACACACACACACACACACACACACACACACACACACACACACACACACACACACACACACACACACACAAAATAGACCTTGAAAGACATAAGTGCATACTTTTTATTCTAAAGTGAACGTACCTGTTTAGCAATTTTTCTTAAATAGTATTCCTTTTATTACTACTTTCTTAATTTTGAATAGTGACTGGGAAATAGCCTCAAACATGAGACAAAAATAAGATACACTCAACACATTCTAACAATGCAAATCAAAATTACAGTAAGTGAATATTTGTGCTCATTAATTTTAAAAATTCCTTAATTTCTGAACTTAGCATTGATTTTAACTCCACTCATAAACATAGCTTTGGAACACAATTTTATAATTTATACAGTACATCCTTGAATTTGATAATCGAAATATATATATATATATATATATATATATATATATATATATATATGTCTACTTCATAACACTGAAATTTCATAACATTGAATTTCATAACATTGAGACCATAATAACAAAAATTCAAAACATTGAAAACCAAAAACATTGAAAATTCAGAACATTGAAAGTGTGCTTCATAACATTGAAAACTACATTGCCCAAGTAAATAAGATCCCCTCCACCTACAACAACACCTAACTAACAAACACACTATCTACTACATTTTTGCAGGGGGGAAAGCCCCCCTGCTTCCCCCCCGTGTGGGGAGCTCTGCCTCCCACACACCCCCGTAAATTAAATATACCAACTCCAAGATCACACTACAGTGGAAAAAAGATTAATTTCCTAACCTCGGTATGATACAGTTTTGAAATACAGTTCTTATAAACTTAGAAAGCTGATAAAATAACAGTTTTTGACTTTCTATGCATTTTCTGGAGGATATGAAATCTGAAAGTCAAATGTCCGCCAATAGTTAGTGGCTTCAATACTCTATGATTTGCCAGAAGACAACAACTGTTATGATGAAAATACAAAAAAATATAAAGCCAATTCTGTTGAGACGTATAGTATGGGTGAGCTTGAACTTGTGTACAAAACTGTCTTGCAACCATGTTTCTAGACATTAAACTTCCTTGAAATCCTTGCTGCTTATATATCACACCTCTGCATTCAGTATGTGTAATAATGTAGTAGTCTCTATAGTTGTACATATAAACAGTTTACAAAGTTTTGTAATGAACACAGGCTGATGTGATTTATGCGCTACTGATTTTGGGCTATCAGTTAACATTTGTCTAAGAACATGAAGAAATGTTGGCATGCAGAGAATACTAGGCATGCCCAGTGTGCAGTGTATTTGTAGCAGCTGCCAGAAGGTTGTACAATGTAATGAGAGTCATTTCATGAATTATGACAGTTTTGTGTTCCAGAGTGGATCTTCTGCATGTCTGTTACACGTGGCAGACTATGAGAGGCCATGGCATGCTACTCAGAGTATGACACACGTGTAGTTTGCTTTCAAATATTACTCATATAGCTTTAGTTTTTAAGCACACAATAATCAATAAAAACATACATGCTCAAATGTGGAAAACCCAGAATAATTTTTTTGTGAGGAAAGCCCCACCATGCGCTCTCATGCAGGTTGCCAGTGTCTCCTGTACCCCTTTGCTCTTTTACCCAACTCTGAGGCTGCTGAAGTATATGGTTAAAGAGGCTTGAATTGCTTGATTGTGTTACTGTATCAGTGGAGTAGTCTCAACACCATTTTCAGGTCTAAAGCCTTGCTACTAATCAGACAGGCTAATATATTATTGAAAATACATAAATAATTATTGGTGGACAATCCATTCTAGATTATCACAAAGAGACACAGAAAAGCAATGAAGGTATAGCTATATTAAGGCTTGGCTTTCACCCTTGTGCATGCAGACTGTTATGTCAGATTGTCAAAAGGAGGCTCCATGTATCAACTTTGAATGCCAGGATAATGAACTCTACCTGACTTTTAAAAAAAATACTTTAGGGTAGAAATTGAATCCTGCATCTAAAAGGGGACAAAGCCTTCTATGTGTCCCATGCTGGGGACTTTGCCCTTATAAAGAATCAGTGAATATAATCACATGTGAAGTCACTGCACCTCAAGAAAAAGGGAATTTCCTTAAAAAAGAATGAATTTTTGTATTCACCAGCAGTTGCAGAACTCACTGTTACAACCAGTACATAATTCTCGTAATTACAGGACGGCACAATGGATAATGAATAATCCAGATGAAGTGGCATTAGCTGGCAGCCCTGATGCTGGATGAGCTACCTGCAGCAGGTGGGACTGAGGAGGAATGCTGCTTTGGTAATTCATTCTTCTGTAATTTTGGTACTTGGTGCTGTTTGATTATTGCAGGGAATCAACATATGGGCCAAGACATGTGATCTCATCAAACAGAGAGCATTGTAGAGTGTCTAAATGATGATACTGAAACTACACTAATTCCAGTGTACAGTCTAGATCATCATGGGGTGTATAATGAAATGTAAAGCAATAATGTATGTTTATTCTTTTCTTCAAGATGGTGTTATCTTAAATGCAATATAGCTGAGATCTGGAGTCTGGAAGTAAAGCAAAGCCACCACATAGCAGGTGCAAAAAATTTACTTCCCTCAATGAAAAACCCTTTACTGTTGAGTTCTTTGTTTACTCAATATATGGTGGTCAGAGGACCAGCAACATGTGATCAAGGTGACCTAAGTCTGAATAGCAGCTCAGGAGACTGCTGGAGATGATACATCAGAAACGAGTGATGCAACTTTGCTGGCTTGCCTCTTCTCAGGGCAAACTGTTGGTATGTGTGCTAAGGGTGCACATTGCAGTGATTGAAGCTGCAATGGAAACTGAGGACTCCAGGCTTTGTGGAAGGAGGGAGGGAGGGAGGAAGGAAGGAAGGAAGGAAGGAAGGAAGGAAGGAAGGAAGGAAGGAAGGAAGGAAGGGCTGTCTTAAGGGATGACATTTACTGCAGAAGTGAATGGCGTGTCTTCAAAGATGCCCATTGCACACTGATCCTTGGATGTTTTAATGAGCATACACAATGGGGTTAGAACCATAAAAAGGAAAGTCTGTAACCCACATGGCTGCCTATATGAGCAGCCCCTTCTCACTTGTCTCTTACTTTGTTGGGTGAAGAATGAATAGACCAGTAGGTCAAAAAAGCACCTGATGGTTACCAGGCAAAGGGGACAAAAAGTCCAATGTATACATGTGTGTGTGTGTGTGTGTGTGTGTGTATGTGTGTGTGCGCGTGTGTGTGTGTGTGTGTGTGTGTGTGTGTGTGTGTGTGTGTGTGTGTGTGTGTGTGTGTGTGTGTGCATCTATATATACATATGGATCCCCTTTAAAGCAATGAATTACCATAACGTTGACTTGCATAACAGCAAGACAACATCAGCAAAAGTTTAAAAGAATGAACTCCCAGAACTGTGAAGTTCGCCTCTGGGAAACTAACCACCTGCTCTTTTCTCCACTGTAATGTGACCTCGGAGTTGGTGCAATTAGTTATGGGAGGGTATGAGGTTGATGGGTTGATTTTGTTTTGGTCAGTGGTGGCCAAGTGATTAGTTTCCTGAAGGTGAAATTTGCCATTCCAGGAGTATGTTCTTTTAAACTTTTGCTGACGTCATCTCGCTGTTATGTGAGTTGATGTTGGGGTAATTCAACTCCATATGCATATATATATATATATATATATATATATATATATATATATATATATATATATATAGTTCCTCTTTATAATCTCAAAATACTGAAATCTCGAATTTCAGTATCTCGAAACTATAAAGGCAAACGATTCACAATCCCAAAACCCAAAAGCACAAAACACACAATCACGAACATACACACACCATACACCACACAACACACACACCATTCTACCCACACCATACAAGCTATACAACCCTACACTATATGTAAGTAAGCCCCCCGGCACCCCCATGTGGTGGGCTGCGCCCACCCCAATTATATATACCAACTCCGAGATCGCACAAACAGCAAAAAAAAAAACAAACTCACACCCAGACATTTTACAGTATATATATATATATATATATATATATATATATATATATATATATATGCATGTATGTGTGCTTGTACATGTATAATTAAATGTACATCGACAGCAGGTTGGTCAACATGAAAACATCAAAATGAAGAATGTTGACATGTGTTGCTAATGCTTCAAAGATTATCCCAGATCAGGCTAAACCAAAAAATAAGTGCTTTTGCAAAAGGGGGCAAGTCCCTGCACCCTCTACTAATTTTATATATGTATGTATGTGTGTGTGTATATATATATATATATATATATATATATATATATATATATATATGTGTGTGTATATAAATGTGTACTAACTTCGAGATAACATAATCCTTGTGGAAAGGGAAAATTCCCCCACCTGGGAAATGTCAGATTCCCACACATGTAAATGGTGTTTACCAACCCGCTGTCGATGTTGTACTCAAGTACACTTATATCTACATATCAGTAAGATCATTAAATGTAGCTTAGATAGATATGTCAAAGCAGAACCAGTTTAGGAACGGTTAAGAAGCATGTAAGCATTTTGCCTGACTTTCAGACCACTTTACATTTTAAGACTGCTGCGGGAGTAACTGGGTACTAGTTCATAGGTTCATAGGTTCATACTAGGCTATCTGCCCTAGGGCATTTATAAGCCTAGCCAGAGTATGTTTGGCTTTCGCCACCCATTTTAAATTAATTTTGCTATGCCCTTTTTCGAGGTTAGTATACTGTGCCTCTGTCTAACAGTGACACAGAAGTGATACCCGGGGTAAACCTATGATCTCCCATCCACTCATCAAGATTCCTCTTGAAGAGTGTCAATGAGGGACTCTGCCTAACCTGGACTGGGATTTTATTCCATAGTGAAGGGAGCCTCTGGGTTATGAATCTGTCCCTTCAGCATGTCCTATTTATTTCAGTGCTGAGGTTCAAGTCTCTCGAGCGTGTAGCTCGATGGGATTTGGATTTTTTGAGGTGCAGCATGTCCCTTAATTCGGGTTGGACATGGCCTTATCGTCAGGCACAGGTCACCTCTGAGCAGGCGGTATGCCACTGAGTAGAGCTGGAGTTTCTTTAACCGGGCAGCATATGGCATCTGTTTGAGCCCTTTGATCCTCTTGGTGAGGTACTTTTGGGGTCTTTCCAGTTGCTGCATGTGTTTGGTAAGGTACATCCCAAAGGGGCATTGTACTCGATTATGGGCCTGATGAGGGAAGAGTAAAGAGGCACGATGACCTCCCCTAATCTAGATGTGAATCCCTTCATGATTAGGTGGGCTATATAAAATGTTTTCTAACCACTTTGGCCACGTGGTTGTCAAATGAGAGATTGCTATCAACTTGGGTCCCCAGGTCCCTAATAACTTCTTCTGTACTTAATGGATTACCACCTATGTGGTAATTTGTGGGCACTTTGTTTTTGCCAAAGGGGATGACTATACACTTTTTGGCGTTTAGCTTGAGGCCATGGCTCTGGCACCAGTTTTCTGTTTCTATGAGGCCCTTTTGGAGGATGCTTGTGTCGGCTGGAGAGTCGATTATGGCACCCAGTTTGCAGTCATCTGCGAACTTGGTTAGCCACAGTCCTTCCGTGTTGGCCTGTACCTCCGAGAAATATATACCAAACAAGAGAGGTCCCAGGACTGAGCCTTGTGGGATGCCACTTGTAACTGGTTTGGAGTCTGACATGGCTCCAGCAATTCTAACCATGTGGGTTCTGTCCTTGAGCCAGTTTGCAACCCATCTAGTGACATAGGGGTTTATATTTAAGCTGGTGAGCTTATCTATAATGCCTGAGTGGGGTATTGTATCGAAGGCTTTTGCGAGGTCCAGATAGGCTGTGTGGACCACCTTCCCTTCGTCAATGGCCTTGGTGACTGTTTCAAAGAAGTCAACCAGGTTTAAGAGGCAGGATCTGCCCTTAACAAAGCCAAACTGGGTAGGATCCAGTGTCTGTAGGTCCCCAATATCTTTATTTATGAGGTCCATGATGATCCTTTCCATAGCTTTGCAGACCAAGCTAGTCAGGCTTATGGGGCGATAGTTTCCAAGGTCCGTTGAGGCACCACCTTTGTGGAGAGGGACCACTGTTGCTGTACGCCACTCTTTGGGTACATATCCTGTAGTAAGGCTGAGACTGAACAGTAGTTTTATGTTTGGGTTTAGCTCTTCTTGGAGTTCATGTAGGACGCAGCCTGGGACATCGTCTGGTCCCATTGATGCTGTGTTTTTTGCTTTGGAGAGGGTGGCTCCCACCTGAGCATCTGAGATGTCGGGGGGCAGCACTCTGCTGGGATAGATATTTGCCCTTTTGGTGGGGAGGGGGGGGAGAAGTTTGCGCTGAACCTGTCAGCTAGGATGTTGGCAATGTCTGTGGGATCAGTGTATTTTTTGTCATTTTGGACTAATTCTGAGCATATCTGGGAATTCCCACCCAGGTTCCTAACATAACTAAAGAAAGCCTTGTGATTATCTTTAGTGTCCTGTGCAATTTTTCTCTCGAAGCTGGCCTTTGACGATTTTATGAGTGCCCTTAGTTTATTGCTAATACTAATCAGAGATGCCTTCCTTTTGGGATTTTGCTCTATCATGTAGTAGCTTCCTCCTTCTATTGTATAGTTTGTTTATGGCTGGGGTCCACCAGACAGGTCGTCTGCCTTTGGAGGACTGGGTCTTGGTTTTATTTGGGATTGCATGATCCATGCATTCCTGAAGGTGTTCATAGAATGCATTTATAAAGGATTCTGCTGTCTGGGCCATATTTTTCACAGGCCCGGGGGCTTTGAAGGATTCCACCTCAGTTTTGAGGAGTGTGAAATTTGCTTTAGAGAAGTTTTTCACTGTGGTTTTCTGGGCAGGGCGTGGGGTGCGGATGTGAATATCCAGTGAGATCAGTTTATGGTCTGATCTTACCAGTGAGGGATACACTTCTGGTCTGGAGCATAGAGTCCCCATGTTGGTGATGATCAGGTCCAGTATGTTTTCCCCTCTTGTGGGAGTGGTAACAAGCTGTTCCATAGCATTTGAGTTTATGAATTGTAGGAACCTTTGGGCAAGGGTGTTGGAGCTAGAGTAATGCTCCCAATCTATGTTTGGGTAGTTGAAGTCGCCCAATATAATGGTGTTCAGAGAGACCTTCATATTTTCCAGTGTTCTCAGGAAGGCCGAGTGGGGTTCCTGGGTTTGGGAGGGTGGTCTGTAGCAGGCTATAAACTGGAAGGCAGTTTTACCCACTGTTAGTTGCACATGGATAGTCTCTGATGCTTCGTGCTTTGCCACCAACCTGGAGGTGTGGGTATCTTTGATGAATATCGATACTCCCCCTCCTTTTGTGGTTCGGTCCAAGTTTTGGGGCCGAAAAGCATGGTATGAGGTATAACCTGGTAGTGCTGGGGTGCTCTCGGGAGTCCTGAACCAGGTTTCTGTTACTGCACAGATATCGATGTTCTCCATGCTAAGGAGAGTTTCGAGTGCGTGCATCTTGAGGTTTAGACTTCTAGCGTTGAGTAGCATTACTCTTAGTTTCTTATCCCTTGTGATACCTATTTATACATAAATCTGATGGTTGCCTATATGATAGCTTCCATGATCAGTTTTTGCTCAGGGAGTGGAAAATAGGCCAATTTGTTTACAGGTGGGCTGATGGCTAGCAGGCATGGTGAGAAGATGCATCTGGAAAAATGTTCTGGAAATATCACATCAGCATGAAAATTCATAGAAATCTGTTCAAGGACCATTTAAAGGTACATACTTGATGAGCTGAAACAATACCATCATTTGTCACTTCAGTTATTTCAACTGGCTGCATTTCTTCTAGAAAGAAAATTATTTGGATATTGATATGGCTACTCTTGTATCTCCTATTAGCATTCCATTTGACAGCATATTTTAAATAAACGCTCACAGAAAGATCTCATAGTGCTATATCTGCTGCTTTCCTTATCTTTCAATAATCTGTAAATATGTAAATAAGCAGGTATGATAGTTTTCTTATACTATGACTGTTCACTGGAATTGTCTTTGTTTCACTGTGGGTCATCCTAGATTTTGTTCTCAGGAGAGTAACGTATTAGGTATTAGGTAGAATGCCTGCTAAAATTAAATAATTCTTCATGGATGAGATGGAAAAAAATGTGGAACCAACTGCCAAAGCCATGGGTGTGGAGGTAACAATGGCTGAGGTATAATTAAAAAAAAAGACTGATTTCTCAGGTGTTAAGATGAAGGACACAGAGGCAGCTGCTTTCATTAAACATATGATTCAGCACTCCTTCATAACAGGAATAACCTTTTATTTCTTGATTATTCAGATTATTCTTAGTTTGTCTGAAACTGATGTTGACACTCCCCAAGAGACTAAAATACATTTTTATTTATTCATTTTTGCTGTTGACCAGAAGTTGCGAGCTTTGTACTATATATCAATGCTGATATATTTTTTTTAAGTATTAAGAAGTTTGTCTCATAAATTACCAACGACAACTCTGAAAGTGGATAACTGAACCAAATACAAAAACTAGTAAACCAAAAGCAATCCACCGAATGTGGATGGGCTGCTATCTCCAGAAAGGAATACCAGTTAACAAACACTCAGAAAGTGAATGCGAGCACTTTTATTTAAGCTTCAGAAATTCAGTAATTGCTTTTTGCCCATCAGTAAAAAAGCAGGATTTCATCAGAATAATTGTTAATATAGGGCAGGATTCAAGAAGGCTTGCACGGAGTGTAAGAGATGTGTAACACTCCATGTAAGCCTCACGATCCAGGAACAGCCCTAAACTCCGTGTAAGAGACCAGGTAAAGCGTCTCTTACACGGACTGGGCGTGGATATGCTAAATACCTCACTTGCAGCCGAAAGGTATGCAAATGAGGTATATTAGCGATCCAAGAAGCAGAAACCAGCCCGTGTAAGAGGCGTTTTAGCTGCAGAAATGTACTCAGTTGACAACTGAGTACGTTTCTGCAAAAATCACAACGGAGCCATGTCAGCTCCAAATAAAGGGTGCATATGTGTCAGGCAACATGCCAATGGCCAAATATGTGGCCATTGGCAAGGTAACCCGATGCAAAAATTATAAAAATATATATATTTTAAACGCAGCGCAGCCCCACGCAAACGGGTTGCACTGTTTAAAACATAAAAATGAAGGTTATAAACCCACAAATGTGGGTTTTATGCAATACATGGAATAAGAATGCAGGGACCAGCAGACCAAAAACAACATGGCCACCGTGTAGTGGTTGCTAAGGGGGGAAGCTGAGTCTAAGACATGTAACTAAGCATTAGTAGGCAATCTCATGTAAATGAGGGTTAGGATACTGAATCTCACAGTCACATAGCAAATGAGCACAGTCTGAGTAGTGTAAGAGATACATAAGGGGGAGGAATAGAGAAGGAGATAGGTGACATCACAGGGGGGAATGGTAGAAAGAAATACAGTTCATTGGAGGTCAGTGTAACATGACAGATGACAGACACAGATCAGGGAAAGAGGAGTGCCACAAGATAAGTCATGGAAAGTCAAGAAATGGAAGGTGTACACTGTTACTTACACCAAAGTTTCTTGCTGGGTGTGCATGCACACGTGTGAGCGCCATGAAGCGTGAGTAGGGCAGTGCGCGCACGTGTAAGGCAGACTGAGCATGTGGGAGCGTGTTGGTAGATGTTTAACACTGTTTGCATTGGTTTGTGCGCATGTAGGGCAGACTGAGCATGTGGGAGCCTGTTGGCAGACTTGTAAGACTGTTTGCGCTGGTGTGCACGCATTTTAACCTGAATAGGCAGATCCTGAACCATGTAAGCATGTGTGCGCGCGTGTAAGCCACTGTGAGTGTGTTTCTGCTGGTATGCACGCTGCTCCCCCCTGAGGAAACAGAAAGGAAAAAGGAAGCAACAGAATTAGTAGGAAGCTCGCAGGGAATACTGCTGGAGCTAGCAGGTGAAAACAATTAGAAGCAGGCAATTACACAGGCAGAATAGTAGCCCAGCCCAGCACTTAAAACTCTGCAAACAGCAGTGCAGGATGTTTCTCTCAAGAGACACTGCAAGACAGGAATAAGCTATTAGAAGTGAAAACTGAAAAAGCTGAACTCAGAGCAGAAATGTTAGAGGCTGCCATAGCTGTCATAATGAGACATAGGCGACTTGTTGAGGGTGGTGACAATGCAGATGGTGCCAGACAACCCACAGTGAGGAGATGGAGAAGAGTCTACAGGCCCAGGGTCACCTACCACGGGTTACATGGAGATAGTAGAGCGTTATAGAGTGGACAGAGAGCTCCTGCAGCAAATAGTTGAGCTGTGCAGGCCACGCCTCACACACAGAACCAACAGAGGGGAACCCATCCCAGTGGAAACCAAGGTATGTGTTGGCCTAAAAATACTAGCAACAGGTACCTTCCAAAGACCAACTGGTGATATGATGGGGATATCACAGGCATCAGCCTCCGGGGTACTGCACCAGTTCCTGGATGCCATGTCAGCACATGTCAGTGATCATGTATATTTCTCCAATGCCCGTGAGGTATTGGCCAGCAATATGCGTCTCTTCCAGCAAATAGCGGAATACCCTGAGGTAGTGGGTGCAATAGACTGCACGCACATACGCATCAAAGCACCAGCCGGTGAGCGGGGTAGGGCCTACATTAACCGCAAGGGCTTCCCCTCCATCAACTGCCAGGTCATGTGTGATGCCCAGGGTTGTCTGTGTGTATGTGGTGGGGTATCTGGCTTTGAAGATGTATTAGTGTGTGCTTTCTGTGGCACAGCCTCAGCAGATGTTGCAGTACTGTGGTAAGATCATTAAGGCAGGTCCATGACACCCACAGGAAATGTCTGTGTGCAGACTGTGTACCCCTCTTCATGGGATCACCCTCTCAGTCACTGGCACTAGCCAGCCCTTGCCCTGAGGAAGGAGTGCTGCATGAATGTGAGGTCTGGTCCATACTGTGAAGATCTGTAGCATGAATTCATTGTTCTCATGGCTGTCAATGTCTTACTATACTCAACTCCACACTGGATAGTAGGATAGAAATGGTGACATTACATGAGTCTGACCATGACCTACCTCTTCCATGGTGGCCCTCAACACTGGAGACAGAGGTGGAGTGACCACAGGAAGTGCGTGTCTGGCACACTTCCTGCACACACAGGGTGATCTGTGCCATGCAAGCTACTTATAGAACATATCCATCATGTCACAGATATGGAACATGCAGTCACTTTGGTCATGACCCACACCATGTAAAATGTACACCATCTGAGCAAAGACTGACATGTTCTGAGCATGTCCCTCACTGGTGGCTCTGTACATTCACTAAGTTGCAGACATACAAACAACTATGCCATCATTACTTTATTCCCAATGAGTGAATGATAGGTACTAATTATAGTGATAGCACATAAAATAGCAATGCTACTTTGTGTTAGTGGCCTTGTCGTATGTTGCCAGTACATGTAATCCACAGTACAGTATACATTTATCCAGTATGCAGTTACCTAATACACAAAAGACATACACACTTGAGGACTCTACAGTGATATTATTGGATGGTGGTCTAGTTCCATGTCAATGTCCAAGACTCCACTGTGGCCTCCTGAGGACTCAGTGATCCAATGTAGAGCTCCCCATTTCATTTAATGGTGATTAGGCCAATGAACCACCTTCTATTGCCCTGAGTTCCTTTGCAAGGTGGGTGTCACACTACCTGGCAGCATTTGTCATGTTGCCCAACATCTATTCTGGCCATAGTTTCTGCCTTTGCCACAGAGAGTATTTATGTCATGGCACCATATCTTGCCAAGCATGTTCATAATGGCACCGGTCAGATTTATCATGGGTGATCTTCTGCCAACAGCAAAGATGGATGGCCTGCAGCAAGATCTCATTCTCTGTATGTGAGAACTTGCATTTGCATGGCTTTTGTTTTACAGGCATCATGCAGTGAAAAATAAGAATAACTTAAGAGAGGATAAGCAACTGCTCATGTGAAATAGAGGGATAAATCCCTGACTACAGCCCACTTGACCTGACTTCAATTAGCAGGCCTATGACTAATAAAGTAGTAGGGAAAGGATAGTTAGTCTGTTATGTGGACATTCCATGTGGCAAACCCTGGTAGAAGCTGGAGATGCTGCATTGAGGGGAGTAGCTCAAGGTAGGGTTACTGTGGTGGGCATGGATGAGCTGACTTTGAGGTTGGAACATATACTCCACACCTACATGGCATGCCAGCCATCCCTCATACTTCACCACATTATTGCATTGGGGGGGGGTGGTGGGTACAGCATGCAGAAAAATAACTTGGCACAAAGATAATGGCTAGGACCCCCAGGATGCCCTTTGGTTCCATGAACAGTCACAGCTATAAATTGGAGAAATTCTAGGGAATCAGGATTAGCTCGTAAACCTGGCATGGATTTTGAGCTGTGGGTAGTAAGGCCATAAGATGATTCAGGGTCCCCCCAAAAATGTATAAAAGAATAAACTCATCACTACATAAATTACATACACACCCTCATATAATCTAGTATCCTGTGTGTTGCAAGATGGTCCCCCTAATATATCCCAGGAGTATATAAGATACTGACCCCGTAACAATAAACAGTATTTGTATATCTGTAGTACATTCTTTCTCTGAAGGTATGGAGTTTATAAAGCACTCATGGCAAGTGCAGCCTGTAGTTGTTGATGTTAGGCTTAGCTGCATGTACACAGCTTCATATAACAAAAGCAGGCACAGCTGACACCTGTATAATTGTTATGATTGATGCTGACATTGCAGCATAGTAAGAATATATATAGTGTTGAACGTTACTGTTGAAGTGCTCATGCGGTTGTACCCATTTGCCCCATTTAATGCACTGTTGCTGGACACACCTCACAGTACTCCACTTGAATGCAGCTGTAACTTACAAACCATAGAAAGCACATCAGTAAAACATTTCCTATGCAGATTTATGTAAACATTTAGGTGGATATATTAAGTAAATATTTTAAAGTTCATGCTTGTGTCGTAAGAAGTGTAGCTAATAATAAAGACAGTTTTTGCTGCTGTGACAGAAGCCTGGCTGATTGCCGCACAATGTAATCTTCCATAGTGTCATGAGGCTCATCGAGGCTGCTGGAGTTTATGCAAGTATATTAGAGGCTTTGTGCACAACAGCTATTCTAACTGGCCACCCACATACAAATATTAATGAATACCTGTTTCTGTCTGCTATGTATGTGAGCCAAGTTGCACTAAGTGTGTCAATCAGTCTTCTGCACTCACATGCACACTTGCAAAATGCAAAGGACATATGTGGTGGATCAGTTACCATGGAAAGGGTATGGTAACAATGTTACTTTTTTTAGCCAATGAATGAGCTACAGAGCATAACTGCTCTCAAAGATTGGTAAGGCATACCTACTGCACATATTCATGCCTTTCCCATCTTCACACCATCCTGCCATGCCAGCATTTTCTACTCTACATTGTGTAATGTTGTGCTACTACAACACCATATTTTGTGTGGTATGTGTGCCAAAAGTCAATAAGGGTGGCTTCAAGTCAACTGCCATAATTTCCCAGGAATGAGACCTTGTGAATGGCTGTAGCTTCAAAGGTCACTGAGTGTAGCAGAGCTCCCTGGTGGTGGAGCCAGGAAAGTAATCTTCCTTTAACTCTTGTTAGAGTCTCCACCATAAAGTGAATGTCTGCAACAAACTTGCCAGAGTAGTGTCTGATGACACAAGCATAGCCTGCTCTGGTGAGTAGCACAGGTGGCACTACAGTGACCTTTGTAGGTGCGATCATAAACTTCTTAGCCAGTGGGAGGAAGACATGAAAGCGCAGGCACCTGAGATATAGTGTAAGTACTTGACTAGTCTGCACAGCGACTTGTGTATTTAATACATGTTTGTGTTGAAGGCATTTAACTCAGTGCTATATTTTCCTTTGCTCAGGAGGCTATACAGGAAATAGTCGCCTGTATCAGATATGAATGGAAAGGCTTTACAGGATGGACATTATTTTATTTATTTCTGTAATTATATCTATGTTAAGAGTATATTACTGCATTCGCTATCTGCCAGCAGCATGCATGTGTGGAACCCAGTATAGGTAAGACTGCCTATGTTAAAATGTACAGTGTATGTGTATTGCACATTTGGTGGTATTCTGAATATGGGCATATAGTTATATATGTTTTCTGTAAATGTGAAGTTTGCATTTTGTTGGCTGTACACCTGCTACACTTAAGATAACAGAATAGTTATAAAACAATAGAAGCACGCAAACTCAAAATATTATAACTACAGTCTATAGGCACATTGGTATAATTCCTACAGGTTACACCATGCTTCTCAACTTCTTTGTTCAATAATTCAGGGTGACACCAAAAATAATGGGGGGACAAATCCTAACATCAGGGACATTTTTTTTAAATATTACTTTAATTCAGTCATAAGATTACACATCTAAAACTGCATATGTCAGGACTGCTACCTGTATTCCACTTTTCATATAGTCCATTATGACATGTAGACAGTTATATCATACATTCAGGCAGTTAGTCAAACAGTGCCAGTATATAGCCGACTGATATAGTAATATATAACAATTCAGTAAATGGATGTTATATACATTTTTCTGTCCCATCCTTTCCTTTTTTGCCATATATTTCTTTACTAATTATTTTCTGTTTATTTTATTTCTTTACCTTCTACTTTCATTTTGTACAGCACCTGCCATGGTAGTGCCAGTGATGTGACCGCAGCCTCCAGTCCAACAGCAGGCCAGTATCCTGGCTTGTCTCATCAGTGAATGCAGTGAGAGACAGCCAGGAGGCCACCTCTCCTGCCAGTGGTCAGGAATATGTTATGCTCAGAGAGTCGGTGAGGGTGGAGGATATGACAGAGCAGTATCTGGAAGCCTGCAGTGCCCATCTAGAAAGGCTCCTCTTGTATCTAGCACATCACTGTTTGCCCCTGCTATTACCACCTCAGATGGAACCCATTGGTAGGGTGATCAGGATGACATGCAACCTCCTTATCTCCTCCCCAAGGTATTCTCCTCCATTTTGTGTCAATGCCCTCATCTTTTTTGTTGTGCAATCCTCCCTTTCACCAATGTCCGCCCTTTGTTTATGTGCTTCTCAGTGCACTGACTTCATTAATCTCAGTGTGTCAGTCCCTCCCCTGTCAGTCTTTGTCTATGTTATATAATTGTGCATTTTAATTTTGGCTCTCATACTCTAAGTATACCTTTATCTTCCTTTATATTCTTTCCCAACTTCTCCTTAAGAAATGTGTACCTGTCTGATTAAAAATGTCTACCTTCCCTCCTTATTCCAGCTTTCATTCATACCGTTCTTGTTTGTCTTGTATATTCTCTTTGCCCCGCTTGATGGCCTTTTTCCTGCTGTCTCATCTACGTATTTCCATCCCCATTTTATGGTAAAAAAAAAAAAAAAAATTAAACATTGCAGTTATGCCTTTTAAAGTGACACACTTGTTTTCCCATCTGATCATGTATTAGCTATTGTGCACACACGATAGGCACACTGTGATCTCTTTAGGTGTGTTTCTGAATTCCAGGGTGAGATGGACTTATCTGATTTTAAAATGTTTTTAACTATTCCTTAGATATATGTCAACCAATTCTTTACACTTTGGTTTTCTTGTCGTACTATGAAATGCTGGAATTTATATTGGCAAGGTGATTATATATTTGAAATTTCATATCTACAAAGAAATTCTACAGCTTATTTCCTGAAAGAGCTGCAATTGGCAATTTATCCAGAAGGAAGGAACACAGTATGGTGGATTTTTGAACAGTAACTTGTACAGCAGGAAAAAGTTTGTATTACATGCAAGCCAACCAAGATGGCCACTTTGATTGCTGGAGCTGGTTCCCTTTTAATGACTGCAGTACTGATGTAGTATATTTCTGTGACATATAATGTGGTCAGTGAACATTGGGAAAAGGAGACAAAAATGTATAAAGTATTTAGGATTTTAAGTAAGAGCAATACAATGCTTTACAGACGATACATAATAAATAAGGCTTAGCTCAATTTAAAGGTCACTGCTCTTTGAGTGCTAAGTTTTCAACTTCTGAAAATGAAAAAAGTATACCATTCATTTTTGATGTCTGCAAGAATGAAAATTATAATTCTAGGACAGCATACTGAATTTAGAAATGTTTATCAGTATCACCTCCTGAATTTCCCAATATTTTAGCTATTATCCTAGCCCTTTCACAAAACAGTAGAATTATGATGTATATGCCTGCAATCCCAACAGCTTGTGCCTGTGTAAATATTAATATTTAGATTTGTAGTGTCGTAAAAATACAGAATTTGCAAACCTACTTTTGTTTCTTGAATGCCAAATAATTTAGAATGTGTCTTTAAAAAAATCATCAGCCTGATTATACTATTGTGTTACACTACAAAGCAATTAAAAGTTCATGTGTTACAAGATTAATCTAATTTGGATTACTCAAAAAAGCAGCATTATGTTCTTGTCTTGTTTAAGTAAAAATACTACACACACACACACACACACACACACACACACACACACACACACACACACACACACACACACACAAAACCATTGTGCTGACATAACAGTCTAAAATAAGACTAGCAAATACCACATGTCAGTTTACAATAAAATAGGTACTACTAGTAGGGAACTGAAATGCCTTTTAAGGGAACAACAGCCACACACACAAAACTGGCAAACACTGAGCCCACAGCTTATGTATTTAGAAAGGGAAGCTGTCTCTTCAATGAGATTAACTAATACTTACCTTATTAGGCAATTTCACCTATAAAAGTTCAAAAACTGATTTGCCACTAGGCAGTATAAGTTAGTTTCTAGTAAATCAAGAAAAAGAAAAACTTTTAACGACATCAGACATCTCCATCCACTGCTACACAAATTTCAAACTGCTTAAATATCAATACAAAATCTTTATAAAGAAAAACAGTTAGCTAAGTGAAATACATGACATGATATAGGGTAATCCAGAGATGAGCTGGATTAAAATGAGAATGTCATTAATTTGGGGGAGGAAGGAAGAAGGGCAGAGTATATAAGAGAGAGGTCTAGGGAAGAGATAAGGAATTTTGTGGACAAAAATACTGAACAGAGACAAGAGATAAACATTATGATGGATTTATACTGGAAGGGGAGACAAGACATACAGATGGCATACAGAGTCAAAGGGTGAAGGAGAAAATCATTGACACACCCTCCAACCTGAACTGGATGATCCTCAAATATTACCCTATCATGATGGAAATGGTTGGGGTAACCCTAGTGGTGTGTAGGGGGGGGGGGTAGAGTTCTGTTGTGGCTCAATGGTCAAGATCAACAGGTCAGTAAGTCTTCTAGCTACAGGAGGAGAGGTTGGTATGGGTGCTAGTGCCTCACAATGGCCCTCTCAACCACAGCTGCTACCAGGTCCTGAACCTAGTGTTCTGGCTTACCAGACTGCATTGTGTTTGGGACCCAAAAGGGTGAAGCTCTCAGCTTCTGAGCCTGTTCCTATGTGGGCAAAGGGAGGTGGTGACCATTATATCACCAGTGGAACAGCAGTTGAGCTATCCTGGGCACTCTTGGACCTGCGGACAAAGAACATAAAAGAGAAAGAAAGAGAAAAAATGAAAAATGTATGTCTAAGTTTCAGAAAATTCTATACAAAACTTTATTTTGACATCTCAATACTGACCAGTGGTGCTACTGTACTACTCACAGCACTGCAGAAATTCATTTTAGTGGACTTTAGTGTGGGGTATACCTATTTACATACTGACAGAAAAAGGAAAAAAATATTGATTAGTACAGACTTATGCAGATGGAGTAGTAGATCACATCCAATGAGCAAGGTAGACTTTCATATGTGATTTTATTTGTAAGCTAATATTTAAAATGCAGGCATTAAAAACCAGTACTTGATTCAGACAAAACACAGCATGATATGGTAAAGCTAAAGTGTTTTCAGTTTCTCTGTGAGAAATATAGCAATGGTAATGGAATAACAGTTACAGGACTCAAAAAAAAAATGGAGTCAACATTGTTAGGTAGCATTTTTTTTACAAATAATGACATAACAGCAGGGCTGCCAGAGCTTCTTAAAATGAGGAACCGAAACTCAGTACATATGACCTTTAAATGATATACAGTGACTCACATTTTCGTAGAATTAAGGCCACTTTTTTATCAGCTAGTTGTGTATTGCACTAACGTACTGAATAAGGAATGAAGTAGTGAATAAGGAATGAAGTCATATGTATTGTACCTTATACAAATATAACCAAAGAGAAAAGCTGTAGAATGAAAGGCAGTAAATGAATATGAACAACAAAGGCTTCCTGACATCTATATGGCCTGCAAGGAAACAGAATTCCATTTAAATACTCATGCAGGCTATTAAGGATTGTTTGAAATCAGTCAGCATTATGCAGAACAGTTACTTTGAAACTCACTAATAATTGTGAATTATTCAGTCAGTAATAGTAATGATACCAAGCTAATCACACCATTTTCTTTACTAAAGCTGCCCTGACCTAAGCACCCTAGATGCATGCGTGCACTGGGCAGATAACAAAATAGTACATGATACTGTCATGGCAAAATAAACAAGTATCTTGTCAAGTCAATTGACAATGAATAAAATGCCATCATTTTGCTGCCCATGTATCCTCTCCACAGTTGTACCTTCACTTAAATCACTTTCCATATTCAGCAGCCATCATACTCTAGTTACAACACCTAACAGTTCTATTAATTTCACCATGAAACTAAAATGTCCTTAAAAATCTATCCACCAATAGTCACTCATGCATTCCCCTTTCTCTTCTATCCTTCCTCAGTAACTGTCGCCCTACCATATTAATCCTGCGAGATGCAGTCTGTCTTTGTGCTCTTCATTTACAGGTCAGAATGTTCCCACTCTCTAAATGTTTTCCATTTACTTACATTTTTCCATTCTGCTCACCATACGGCCACCCTTTTCTGCACATTCTCCACCAGTGTTTTACTCCTCTTATTACGTAAGGCCACCAGAAATGTAGTACAGCTTCGCAATGTATTCTGCCAAAATCCCCTCCCCCTGTCTATACATTCTAGCATGTTTTATGTTTTGCCTACTGCTTTAGCACACTGATTATACTGGCTAAGCCTTGTTGCTATCCGTAGTCCCTAGCCTTTTTTATAACATCTTTACAATATATCCCTATCCGATGCATTCTTCCTATATTAAATTGCTAGATTTTTTTTGAAACATGACACTTTACACTTTAATATTATACTGCAGATGCTACCAGTTTATACAATCTGTTTAATTTTTTTTTTTTTAATTAGACATTCTATGATCATCAAATCCAATACAGAAATTTTGAAATAAATTCATCCAGTTCTCTAATGCCAGAAATATATCCATAAAAAAGTATGCTTTTTACCACAGACAGCTGAGGAGAGTGAACAACTTACTTAAGCAGGGATCATTTGTGTTATTCTTCATTATTTGACATTGCACCTCCAGCCCACCTCAGTAACCTCAGACAAACTCCCAGTGAACTTAAATGCTTCTGCTTTCATTTTCATTCATTCTGACTGAAAACCTTAGTTAATATTCATACGAATCAGTAACTGGGGCATTCCTATTCAGTCCTCCATAAACTGACTAAAGAATTTTATCAAATATCATGAACCTCATCCTATGATATTGTGTTGTACTCCAATTCAACTACTGCATTCATTCTGAACTGGCTGGATTAATTTAAAAAACAAAAATGCTATGATGAGCAAAGAATGAAAATACTTTTTGTTGGAAACAGAAGAGTTCAAATGAGGAACTACTAAAAGGGGGTGATGTACACACTTATGAAAAGAGTGCACCTGTGCACGCACTTATGAAAGGAGTGCATCTGTGCATGAACTTATGAAAGGTGTGCACCTGTGCACACACTTATGAAAGGATTGCACTTGTGCATGCACTTATGGAAGAAGTGCACCTGAGCATATACGTATGGAAGGAGCGTACCTGCGCATCTGCTTATGGAAGGAGTGTGCTTCTTGTTCAGGTGCTGTTTGCCTAAGACCTCATGTTCGTGATGCCTTTTCAGAAATATGGTATTACTGCACACATTTAGACTTTACTATATAATAACTTCATGACACATTTTGTGCTTGTTCCCTTCTAATGGCAGCATGTGTGTGTGTGTGTGTGTGTGTGTGTGTGTGTGTGTGTGTGTGTGTGTGTGTGTGTGTGTGTGTGTGTGTGTGCGTGTGTGCGTGTGTGTGCATGTGTGCATGTGTGCACGTCTGCGTGTATGTGTTTGTATGTATATGTTTGTGTGTGTGTGTGTGTGTGTGTGTGTGTGTGTGTGTGTGTGTGTGTGTGTGTGTGTGTGTGTGTGAGTGTGTGTGTGTGTGTGTGTGTGTGTGTGTGTGTGTGTGTGTGTGTGTGTGTGTGTGTGTGTGTGTGAGCACGAGCATGTGTGTGCATATGTCTGTCTTGTGTGTGTTTCTCACTGTCACTGTGTATGGATAGTAACTGCTTCTTACTTCAATATAACCAAACATTTGGACTCTCTAGTGTTATAGTCAGGTCTGTTGTCTCTCTTTAGGAATACTGCACTGCTATCTCAGCCCAGCAATGCTAACCTCTGCTGCACAGTGACTAATTCTGTGTAACATGTAAGCAGAGTAAAAATCTGAATATGATGCAACAGGAAAACACCCTTCTTAATTTAGACTCTTTAATCACTTAACCAGAATTATCTACACATACTATAAAAAGGCAAAAACTATGAAAACAAAGAAAATACATTATATTCAATTTTTTTACCATAAATCATAGGTATATGTCTTTTGACAGATAACTTGCTAATACAGAAAAGTTACAAGCTTACAATTTAAGTTTAAACATGTATAGATTTTGTAAAAGAAATACATCTGTTTGTCTAGAATGTCTTTAACTTATGTAAGAATGTATGCATATGTTCAATGCCATCTGTATAAGTGGAATCCACTGCTGTATTGTGATGTCAAATAGTTTTTTTGTTCGTTTGTTCTTATTACCCTCTCTCTAATTCTCTTTTTGTCATTCTATATGTCATATAAAAAGAAGATATATCATTCCATAAATGTCTGTATTATGTGCGTACTGTAAGACATCCATATAATCAAATGTTTGCAATGCCAAATGTCTTTTCCACTGGCAAATGTGATTGAAACTCATTTGATGACTTCTGCTGATGTTAAAGATCTTGCACAGCTATTTTTTTCTTACACTTACCTGCAGTCCTCCTTTTTCTTCTGGGGTGAATGGATGGCCTCCCACTCTGAAAATCCTATTTACTGGAGGATATTCTTTTGACTTATTTTACTGTTATTTCCAGCTCATGAACTTTGCCTCTCCATGGACCTCCTTGAGTAGTACTTCCTGTCTTCAGTCTTCATTCTCATTCATCACTTTGATAATGTGAAGTTAGATCTTTCCTGCACTTCCTGCACTAGAAGGTTATATCTCCTTCCTTGTGTGTTTTTTTATGTAAGTAAATATGGTAATGCTGCACATGCGCTGAATGCAGTATGTCCATTTATTAATGGAGTATGTGTAACATCAGCATGCATTTTCTGGACAAAACGAACTATGATCTCTAAAACTCTAATATCTAGTATCAGTATCCAATGTTAATCCTCAGTGATTTACTAAAAAATCACAAGTTTTATGAGGGATGGGTAAGTTAAAAATATAAGGCAAAATCAGGGATGTTCTACATAAATCATGGACAGATGGAAGGTAACATTCAGTCACATTAGGCAAAATCAGGGACAATTACCGCTTATGGAATTTGTGCTGCATGTAATGTGTACGTGCGACAGTCAAACAGAAGCAGCCTTTCATATTTGTTTCCACATAAAAGAAAAGCAGAATGCATGGGGGTTAACCAATGTGTATCTAACCTTCAAATTGAAAATTAGATGAAGAATACAAGTAAAACTGAGCCAGTCTGAAAATCCTCTCCCTGTACCCACTTTCTCACTCTTGCTGACTAGGTAATGGATAGTGCTGACACTGAAACGATATCAGCACATCAGCAAGGAAGCAGAACTTCTGCAGAGCAATCCATGAGGGCAGATCATGTCATAGCTATGGAGGGCACTTCCTGAAAAAGAAAAGTGAGAATGCAAATTTAAAAGACAGTCAAGGTAAACAACTAGCGAGGAAATGCATTTGGAGAATAAACAGACTGCACTGATTTCATCAGATTCTACATAATCTTTTAGTTTGTGTGAGATCACAAGCATTGGGAATCAGTGAGATCATGATCATTGGGGATCAGGGAACTTGCCCTTTTCCCCACTATAGAGCAGTCTCAAAATTGCTATATATCTGGGGATTTTGATGTTTTGTTTTTTGATCCTTTAGGAACAATGCTTTTTCTATGTTTTTGTACAGTACATCCACATATCACACACAAGCACACACACACTCACACACACACACACTCACACACACACACACACACACACACACACACACACACACACACACACACACACACACACACACACACACACACACACACACACACACACACACACACACACACACACACACACACACACACACACACACACACACATATATATATATATATATATATATATATATATATATATATATATATATATATATATATATATATATATGGGATCACTACGAAATACCGAACACCCAAAATCCCGATGCTGAAAACACCTAGACCAGATGACCAAAACACAGCATTACCAATCGACCAGAAGCACGAAATGCCAAATCCCGATGATAAGGAATTTCGTGTTAACACTTCTGGTGGTGCGGTTCAGGTAAGTATGTGTGTGTAAGTGTGTTTGTGAGGGAGTGTAGTGTGTGTAAGTGTGTGTTGTGACTGTGGTGTGTGTGTGTGAGCAACTGTAATGTGTGGGTGTGAGTTTGCCTTGTGTGTTTGTTTGTGCGATCTCAGAGTTAGAATAATAAAGTAGGGGGTGTGTGGGGTGCAGGTGGACTTGCCCCCCCCTGCCTATGTCTAGTGTAGGATGCATTGTTTGGTTGTTGTGGGAAGGTGTGTGTGTGTGTGTGTGTGTGTGTGTGTGTGTGTGTGTGTGTGTGTGTGTGTGTGTGTGTGCTGTTTTGTTGTGTAACTTTCGCAATTTTGAATTTCGCGGTATTAAATATTTAATATTGTGGGCTTTTGGGCATGTGGTCTCAGGATTTTGGACGTTCGGTATTTAGTAGTGATTATATACATATATATATATATATATATATATATATATATATACAATTTATATGAATAGATAGTTTGATATTTGAGGGGTTAATTTCACTAAAATGTCAGTTCATCAACAGCTTTTCTGCTGACTTAATTTGGTTAACAAGAAAGCTGTTGATATTTGTGCAAGATGGCTGTACAATACTGGGGTTGGGAAATTAGACCTTTCAATGGTATTGTGTGACCTCAGAGTTGGTATATTTAACTGAGGGGAGTATATGGAGTACAGAGGGACTTGTCACCCTGCAAAAACATTTTTTTATTTGCATTCCCCAAGGTTATGTGTCAGAGCACACAATGTGCCAACATTTTTTTGTTATCAGTTTTCATACTGACTTTCTGCTGCTTTGATTTCAGTCAGTTGCACCCACGTATGCAATACTGCTCTATTTTGACTTTCATATATTGCAGTTTGAGACTATTTTTCATACATAAGGGGCATACTAATACAGTAGCAGGTTGTGAGAATGGAAGAGGTTTTTGTGCCACTGGATTATCTTTTGCTTATTTTTATTAACATTTTGTTTTTATGACTTGTCATGGGCAGGACTTGAAGAGTTGGAATATCATAGGCAAGTTATTTATTTTTACTTTTTAATACCTATAAGGTTTAGGGTAGGTGGTTTTCTGCATCAGTTTGGGAAACAGCAATGTGGTTATTAAGTACCAGGCTACATGGCACAGTAGTTGTAGCAAAACATATTTTACAAGTAACTCCTATATTTTATGCACTGTCCTTCAAACTTCCCAACCTAAGTTACTGTTCTTCACTCCTCAACAAATTTTATATATAACCCCCTAACTACTCCCTGTGTAATTCCAGCTCTCTAACATTAGCTCACCCTCCCTTTTCTCGCATCTATTCAAAACATAAAACCTAAACAAGTACTGGTTTAAAACAGATCCCCAGAGACCCCCTGATTGTAACACAGAATTTCACCTGTCCAGTTGCTGTATGATACCTGCCATGTCCTATTTGTAATCCATGAGGCAATACATCTTATCAAGATTATATCAGTACCTATTATTTTGTGTATAACACTAGCAAAGCCTGAAGTTAAGTCTTTATAATTATTTCACATCACAATTTTTAATTTACAGCTGTTACCATTGTGATGTCCCCACTCTCGGTCAGTAATAAAGGAGCCTGACTCCTCACCACTGACACTGAAGAGGGATGTTCACTTGGAACAAAAATGGATACACCCAGTATTTCCAGATGCAACACACTGCAGTAAGCAAAATTTCCATTGTGCACACAGGGAACACATTCAGTCCGGTGCCTGGTTTCTCTCTTCCTCTCTAGATCTCCAGTAAGACTACCCACTGGTACAGCTGTAGGGCTTGTTTCTCAGCCAAGTCCTTCAACACCCTCTCTCTGAATCCAGTGCGTCATGTCCCTGTACCAAGCAGCTGACACACACATACACACACACACACACACACATACACACACACACACACACACAAACACACACACACACACGCACACACGCACACACACACACACACACACACACACACACACACACACACACACACACACACACACCTGGGAAAGCTGGCACAGATTTACTGGCTATGCCCCTTTTTGCTCAGGCTATAAGGTAGTTATACTGCTACCAGACACTTCAAAGCCAGCTGCTCTAAGGCTCTTGCAAGGGGGCTCAATTATACTGAGTGAATTTAGTATTACTGCAAAAGGTAGTTTAACACAAGGCTTTCAAGAGCAGACAGAGTTGTCACCAAATATGTATAACTACTGTCAGGGATTGAAATATTCTCTAAAAGACAAGCACAATGAAACATTTAAATATATTTAATAATAAATAAAAAAGAATATAAAAATACTAATACTTACAGTAAACACCAGAGTTTCAATCACAGGAAATAGGTTCACATAGTTACAGAAAAACAATACTTAACTAATCTCACTATATTTCCCTGACTGATCTAAAGAATTATTATTTCCTGGTTGCTTCTAGAGCAAGGCAAGATAAAGTAAGTGAGGGGGGGTCCTTCCTTGTCAGTTTACAAAAGCAGACTTCCCTGAGACTTCAGTCTCATCTAGTATTAAATATCATTTTTGTCTTAGATTACAGAATGACATCACATACATCTGAATTTCAAACTATTTTCAAAGTTTGAAATTAACCTCTTCTCTTCCACTATCCTCTGTTAAGCCATATACCTTTAAACAGTTACAACAATACATGTATATTTCTTTTCTGTCCAGCAGGGCAAACTGTTGGTAAATTTTTAACACAAGCAGCTTTACAAATACATTTTTCAACACAATCATCTGTACAAATCAGTTTGATATACAAATGTCATACAATTCTTTAAAAAAATCCAGATTGTTGTGTTACACATGCACTGCCCTACTTCTCCTGGCATAGCTGGCAATACCTCACTTTGTCACAATTATATTATTACAGGTGCTTATAGGACTATTTTCACTGTATGCATGCTTATATATGGCTCCATGTCCCAGCCATTCCAATTCTGACAACAATTCATCCAAAATAATTTTCTCCATTGTTTTTCCTCAACAACAAAGTAAACTTATGGGTCTGTATGGCTCTGGATTTGACCCATACCTTTCAACCTCTTAATGTAAATTAATCTGGACAAAGCCTAAAATAATGGGGAGACAAAGATGCAAAAATAGGGTCAGATTTTAAATATTTCTCTTATAAACTTAGAGAATTGCTAAAATAATAGGATTTGTGTTAGCATGCATTTTCTGAAATATATGAATTCTGAAACTCAAATGCATGCCATTATTTAGAAACTTCAATCCTTAGTGATTTGCCAAAAAAAGTATGAGTAACAGACCTAAAATATGAAGCAAAAGTCTGGATATTCTACAAACATCTGGACAGTTGTGAAGTATGGTTTACCCTCATCTCCTTTTCCACAAGTGCATGTTTTCAATTTTGAAGAATCTCCCCATAGTTAAATGACCTAGTGAATAGTTAATATGGCGGTACTGTAATTTTATGGTGAAGTGTTCTCAGGTCATTATTATTAATTCCTTCTCCTCCCTGTACTTTGCTTTGGTGCAGTTAGTAGGTCTTTTTCAATATAATCTAGTTTAATTTCTGTATCTGGATGTTACTAGGGCAATTTATCACCCCCCTTTGTCAAGCCAAACTGTTTTATGTAAGATTTTGTAAATACATCTATAATCTGTTGTGTTTAAGTATAATTGTTATAATCTACACAGTCTATCATTTTGCACGCATTTACTCCAACCACATTACATAAGTATAAAAAGATTCCCTATTATGCTCAATATCTTTATATAAATGTTCTTCAAATTTTTCATGATTTTGTCCCACAGTGTGACTAATTTACCTCTCCGGTGTGTTTATTTCAGTTTTCAAAGCTATAGTTTGACCTCATTTCAGTTTCTTAGATTTTTTATCTCACATCTTAATTAAATATCTTGTATTTATGGAAATATATCCTCCTGACCTTGTGTGCTTAGAACCTGATGTTAATTTTTTTTGTTCAAAAAATTTCCTTTCAAACTCAGTACATTCCTTCTGCAGTTTTTTCCACTGAGTGCATCACTCCAGTTAATTTTAGATAGTGACTGTCTTGATTCCAAATGACCTGGTATTTATCTTCTGTGCACTGGTTTAGATTTCAGAGTGGCAAAGTTATTTAGCAGTAGTGTAACTTTCATATTCTTATGACCACTGCACATGAAAGGTGGTAAAACTTACTAAGTAACAGTTATTTCCTTAGGAACGTAAACAATGCCCAGTATGCTCTATCCCTGGTAGTTTTTTTTTACAATCTGCAGAAACTGTTAAGAAGTAAAGGTTAATTTAAACAGACAGTCCATAAGAACACACATGATAGGAGTATGTCAAGAAGTTTATTATGTGTGCTATTTAATTTCTTTTTTTCTGTGACTTTGATGTATTTTCTTGTACCAGCAAATGAAACGAGTAACAGAAACAAAATGAAGTGAAGAGTAGGTCTGCTGAGCTGTTCATATACTACAATAATACTTTAATGCTTACATACTGCATTAATGCCTTAATGTTTCCCTCTGCGTGATGTGTCCCTATGAGATGCTTAAATATTTATTTAAAACAGAGAAACTGAACTCCAGTATGAGTCATGGACTTATTTTGTACTTTCCTTCCTGTTATGAGTAATAGGTGGTATAGTTTCTGTGTTTTACAATGCTAGCATTTATTATTACTATAACATCTCTCTAGCTGTTATCATTTTCATCAGTTATACTTCCTCTTCTTACTCACATTACTGTTTCTTGATTTACCTAAAAGCTGCTTTATCACTTTCTTTAGTGTTGCTGTGATTACTGTTAATGTTTTCCAGTTTGCTATAATCTCAACATTAGCCTATACAGAAGCTTCACTTTCTTGCATGCACATTTGCCTTGTTGATAAATGTTAATGATTTTCTATGTAATTTGGGGTTTCACCTAAAATGAAAAATAAGATTTCTCTGCACAAGAAAGGCAACATTGAAATACATTAGTGATTCATTTTAGAGACATAACTGAAGTAACAAAAAAAAAAAAAAAAAAAAAAACATTTGCTTCATATCAGCATTCTCCAAGAATGCAAACTTCTACCTTAAATTTGAAAACTTTTGCAACAGCTATGAGGTAAGCCCCAGCAAATGATTTTATTTTAGTACAACAATCAACGAGATACATATAAAATTTTTAATGCAGAATAGGACACATGCCATATTAGTCTGGCAACTATTTTTGGATAAATGCAAATTTCCCTTACCAGATATCCTGTCCCTACCCCACCATCTGGTCATTGTAAAGAAGGTCTTATGCCTGTCTCATAAATGTATGAATTAACTCATTGTTGTTTTTTTTGTATTTTAACTATTAGCAATTTAGACCACACAGTCCTTCAGCAGTCATCAGGTGTTGGTTAGCTGTTATGTACAACTAGCACAGATTTTGTTAGTTTATGCATTGGCTTATCACTTGATTGGTATGTACACAAATTGTACAATTCTCATAATGCTAACAACATTATGGTATCTCCACATCGAAATTTTTTGATATGCAGATGTGCTTTTAGAAATAATTGTACATCTGTTCAATTTTTTACCATTAAAGGATACCCGTGGAGAGAAGCAATTCTTTCCCTAAGACCTGAGAGCCAACCTCTGGTTACTCAGTCCCACAACTACTCTAAGGAGCAGTCTACAGTTTGAACATAGTCTACCTGCATCATAGACAGGTCTCCAACTTCCAAACCAGTGAATGTGGCTTTCACATAATACTTTTCACATGCTATCTTTTTATAGGTTCATAGATTCATAAGATGTTACTAGGCTACTGAAGTAACAAAACTCAGCAGGTACGGCAAGAGCACGGCAGCAAAAAGGAAATCCAAATGCAAAAAGAAAATGCCAGCCCAAAGGGGTGTGCACAAAACAGATTTATTGTGACATATACAGACCAGTTTTGGTTAAAATTACCAAGCCTTCCTCAGTGTAACAAAACCTTCCACAAATAGCCACATGTTAGATACATAACAGTAAATTGGTAAGCCATGATGATTGGTCACAATTGCTCATTAAGCCCAGGGGGGAATAATCCATCCAATTTAATAATCAATCCACTTTTTTCTTTCATGTTTAATATATTGTGCCAACCAGCTTTGTTATTTTTTTTTACCAGTGACTCTATCAATAACAGTAAACCTAAAATTGGCTGTAGGATGATTCAAAACATGCTTATAAAGACACTAGTCGCCTTTTTATTTTTAATATCATTCGTGTTCACTGATCCAAAGTTTCACTGGTCTCAAAGTCTGTCCTACATAAAATGCAGAACATGAGCAGGTAGCCAGGTAAACCAACCATTCACTAGAGCAATTGCCAAAAAAGTTAATATCATAGACCTGGCCAGTATTCCTGCTAGAGAACTCTTTAGTCTTATCCACACGTATACAATGAGTACAGTGCCCACATGGAAAACACCCAACCAGAGGGTCCCCCATGATTGTTGTTTGAAATTGTGGATGAACCTCCATAGACCCAGTTTTATAATGGGCAAAAAAAGAACCCAATGTTCTGCCTCTCCTGTAACCAAAAGGACATCTTTCCAGTAACAAGTTAGCAAGTCTAACATCTCCCAACAGAATGTTCCAATTCCATTGGATTACTTGTAACAGGTTAGGAGTTTTGCGCCCATAAGTAGTAATAAATCTAATATTTGAGTCCTGAGAAAAAGTTCTATCCTTATATCGCAACAGATCCTGTCTGTCCAATGCAGATACCTCCCTACAGGCCATGGTAATGGTGCCAGAATTGTACCCCTTGGCCTTGAATCTACCCACCAGGTCACGCCTCTGATGTTCATAAGTCTTGGAATCCGAACAGATACGCTTGATTCTTATAAATTGGGATTTAGGTATGTTGCATTTGATATGGGGAGGATGGTAGCTAAAAGCATGCAACAAAGCGTTATATTCTGGGAATTTCCGGTAAATCCGTATATCCGATGTATGATCAGATTTTCTACTAACCAGGACATCCAAATAGGTTATCTGGTTAAAATCAAAGTTGCATGTAAAATGAATGCCCCATTTGTTACTGTTAATGTAATCCAAAAATTCATTTAGAAACACAACATCAGATCTCCAGACTAACCAGAAGTCATCCAAATAACGACGCCAGATGTCAATCTCAGGCAAATACAGATTATAAAGGGGATCATAAATCAATTGTTTTTCCAAATATGCCATAAAAAAGATTGCCATATATAGGGGCAAAAAAAGCCCCCATGGCAGTACCCTGCATCTGCAGATAACAACTGTCTTGATAATAGAAAACATTTTTGGTTAGTACATCCTCAGTTAATCCCAATAAAAAGGTGTTAAAACCTGGTGGGTAGAGTTCTGATATAGTTATCTAATGTTCCAATGCTATCAAGCCATCCCAGTGTGGAATATTCATATATAGGGCTGACACATCAAGGGTACATAACAACCAACCCAGCTCAAGTTGGGTATCTTGAGGGATCTGCAGGAACTCCGTTGTGTCCTGAATCCGGGCCCTGACATAACAGAGTAAAGGGCGAAGATATTGAGTCAAATAAACTGATAATGGTTCAGTGAGCGATCCCCTGCCTGAAACAATAGGCCTACCTGGAGAGTTCTGCAGTGATTTATGGACCTTGAGTAACAAATATAAATACTGTGGTTTCGGATCACTAACCATCAAATGTTTGGAAATAGAGATAGTAATGACCCCTTCCTCTACCACCAGGTCAAAATAGGCATCAGTCTGTTTCTTGAAGCTCCTTGTAGGATCCAGGGGCATACACATATAGTACTGTTTGCTATCCAATTGCCTCTTTGCTTCCTGATCATAATTAGCCCAGTCCATAACCACTACTGCCCCTCCTTTGTCAGCCAGAGTAATAACCAAGTTGTTGTTAGATTTACACTGTGTAAGGGCCTCCTGTTGAGGTTTGGAAAGACTGTGGGATTTAGTAACCATATCAGAATAATGAAGGTGTAAATCTTTGAGAACCCTGTGGAAAAAAAGATGAACAGTGGGGTTCATCGTCGAATAAAATTAGACCTATGAAAATGAAAGGATGAATCACCAGACCTATGGTTATCATGATCAAAAATCAATTTCAAATTAAGAGTACAACAAAAACTGTTCATATCATCAGCAAAGACACCATTGGGAACAAAAAATGCAGGGACAAAATTCAATCCTTTATTAAGTAGTTCAATTTGAATAGGAGTTAAAACATATGAAGAAATGTTAAGAACATTATTATATTCAATTACTTATTGGTCATAATCTGTAATAATGTTGCCACATCAGCTATTCTTGTGATGTTTCCACCCTGCCCTGTGTCTCCTGACCCTAAAGGGGTGTCCGAGTTATTGTGTTTTGGTGTGGGAGAAGACAATACTGCTGCTGTTTCAAAATCTGTCATGGAGGATGATTCTTCCCCTGAGGTACTACCAAAAGAAGGCACATTCTTCTTCAGGATTGACCTAGGCCTTTTCTTCTTATTGGGTTTGGAACCAGTGATAGAAAATTTGACACGTTTATGGGGTCCAAATTGTCTCCCCCTATCATAGTCAGCTTGATCACGGTTGAATTTGTATATTTTCCTGTCCCTTTGTTGGCCCTCAAGTGTCATTAATTCCTGACTTAACTGTTGCAAACAGGTTTGGTAACAGGTCTGCAATTCAAACTGCTTAGTATCCTCATACAGTTTGGTCACAATGGATTATCAATTTACTGTTGTGTATATAACATGTGGTCATTTGTGGAAGTTTCTGTTACACTGAGGAAGGCTTGGTAATTTTAGCTGAAACCAGTCTGACTATGTCACAATAAATCTGTTTTGTGCACACCACTTTGGGCTGACATTATCTTTTTGCACTAGGCTAATGACCCAAGGGTCTTGACAAGCCTAGCCATTAAATTCCAGTATAATACTAGATGAGAGATATCATCTATGCCCAAGGTTTATCTAGCAAGGACTACCCATGTCCAGGAGAGAAGTCGGAGCAATCCCCAGCATAAATTTATGGTTTGCCATCATGATATCCAGGTTGTGCTTAAACAGGGTCATGGAGGCGCTCTGCTTGATATGGATTGGAAGCTTATTCCAGAGGAGTGACAACCTCTGAGAGATGTATCTGTCTCTCCAGCAGGTCTTTTTTATGTCACAGGCTAGCTTGAGGTCACTGGAATGGGTGACTCTAGTCCCATTTGACTTACAGATGAGCAGAATTTACATTAGACTTGAGTCAGAGATAGCCCTGTAAACCAGACATGTCACCTCAAAGTAGTCTATATGCTGCTGAGTACAGTGACAGCAACTTCAGACTGTCCGTATAAGACATGTGCTGGAGACCCTGAATTTTCTTAGTTAGAAATCTCTGAGGTCTCTCAAGTTGCTGCAGGTGTCTGGTACGGTACATACCAAAGGGAGCATTATATTCAATAATATGACTGAGGAAGAATGAGTACAGGGGATTTATAACCTTTTTTGCTCTTGAGGTGATGCCTTTGCTAATCAGGTGAGCAACATAGAATACCTTCATCACCAGAGTAGACACATGGTGGTCAAAGTTGAGGTCACAGTCAGCTTGTGTTCCCAGGTCTCTCACTACTGAGTTGGTACTTAGGGTATTATTGCTTATTTTATAATCAGCAGGAGCACTGTTTTTACTGAAGGGAATGTTGGTGTATTTTTTAGCATTTAGTTTAAGACTATGGCTTTGGCACCAATCATTGGTATGTGTAAGCCCCTTTGATAGTACCTAATTTTCAGTCATCCACAAACTTGGTTAGCCACAGCCCCTCCATTTTGGTCTGGACTTCTGAGAAGTATATTCCAGACAAGAGAGGGCCCAGCACTGACTCTTGTGGAACCCCACTAGTGACAGGTCTGCTGGTAAAGGTAAAGTGTCGAAGGCCTTGGCCAAGTCAAGATAAGCTGTGTGCATGGCTTTGTCATTGTCTGTGGCTCTGGTCATGTTCTCGAAGAAGTTCACCAGATTTAGCAGGCATGACCTGCCCTTAACAAAACTGAACTGGGACAGATCCAGGGTTTGTGGTCACCTGTATCCTTATTTATTTGATCCATGATGATTCGTTCCATTGCCTTACAGATAAGGCTGGTTAAACTTATGGGTCTATAGTGGCCCAGGTCTGTTGCTGAGCCCCCCATTTAGAGAGGGATAACAGTCACTGTTTTCCATTCAGGAGGAACAAAGCCAAAACTCAGCCTGTGGTTGAATAGAGTGCCTAATGGAGTAGCTAGCTCTTGTTTTAGAACATTAAGAACACAGCCCTGAATGCCATCTGGTCCCATGGAGGATGTGTTCTTAGCCTTGGAGAGAGCATTGATGACTTGCTGTTTGGAGAAGCAGGGAGGAGGAGATGATGAAGATATGGTTTGTGGTATGCTTGGGGGAATGGAGGGGTGACATTTTTGCCAAACCTGTCTGCTAGCAGGTTTGCAAATTCCGCAGGGTCAGTGTGTGCAATGCCATCCACAATTAGCTCAGCACACATCTGATTCCTACCTTTTAGGTTGTGAACATAGCTAATGAAAGCCTTATGGTTATCCTGGGCTATGGTTGCTAAATTCTTCTCATAGTTGCTCTTTGAAGATTTTACGAGTTGTCTTATATGCTTGCTTATGCTAAGGAGGCTGCTCTTCCAGTTCTGGGATCTCACTTTTGTACTTCTAGACAGCAGCTTCTCTCACTTATTGTATAATTAATTAATGCTAGATGTGCACCAGAGTGGTTTGTTTTTTCTTGAGTATCTTGCTTTAATCCTATCCAGCATGGCTGTGTCTATACATTTGTGTAGCTGTTTATACAGGGCATCAGTGTAACCTTAGTATAGCCATCAATGCCATCTGTGGAAATTGGAGCTTGGAAGTCGATTATACCTTCCCTTATGTCAAAAAATGTGTGTTCAAGCATGCATCATCCTTTCAGTGAAATGATGCAACCTTACCTCTCCCTAAGCTCTCTATCAATGAATCATCAGAATGTAGCATGTCCTTCTCATTCAGTTATTTTTCATATTCAAAATCTCATTATTTGAGATTCCCTTCAGGTACATAGATAGATAGAACCTGTTATTCAATACACCATCATTTCTTACTTAAAAATTATGCAGGTTAAAGTGTTTCAGTTTCTTTTTAAACTGATTATGGTGCAGGTTAAGATAGAACCAAACACCCTAATACTGGGTGATTTTAACTACCCTGCCATTAACTGGGAAAGCTACTCATGTACCAACACCGTTGCACAACGGTTCTTGGAATTCATAAATTCCAACGCCCTGGAGCAACAAATTCATAGTCCCACCAGGGGCTCCAATATCCTAGACCTGGTCATTACCAACATGGGAAATTGATGCTCCACACTTATGGTCACCCCCTCGTTAGTCAGGTCTGACCATAAGCTAATCACCCTTAACATCCACATCCCACCCCCACCCCCACCCCCAGTAAGGAAACCTCCATAAAAAACTTCTCCAAAACCAACTTATGCTACTCAAGTCAGAAGTGACAAACTTCATGACACCCATGCAGACGGGAACTGAAAGTTCAACTGCTGAATCCTACACTAAGGCACTGTACGAGCACATCCACTCATGCATGAATCGTGCCATCCCAAATTAAACCAAGATGCTCTCATCCAAAAAACGGAAGCCAATCTGGTGGTCCCCTGCCATAAACAAACTTTACAACAAAAGGAAGAAACTGTTGCAGAAAAGAGGAAAATCCCAGGATGCAAAAAACTCCCTTACCGCCCTCAGTAAAAAACTGAGATCCCTCATAAAATCCTCCAAAGCTAGTTACAAAAATAAAATTGCCAAAGATTCCAAAAACAACCACAAGGCATTCTATAACTATGTCAAGAATCAAAATGTCAATGCTCAGATCTGCTCTGAGCTAAAACAGAATGGCATTAAATATACTGATCCCAAGGATATTGCCAATATCCTGGCAGATCGATTCAGTGCCAACTTCACCCCCCCTCACCCCCTAAATGGCCCATCTCAATACCGGAAGATTGCCAAATTCCGGTAATAATGGCCACACAGGTAAAAAACGCACTCTCCAAAGCTAAGAATACAGCATCCATGGGACCAGATGACATCCCGGACTGTGTACTACATGAACTACAATATGAACTGGCACCTCACCTAAGTGTCATGTTTAATCATAGCTTCATCTCAAGTTTCATGCTTACTGAGTGGCGTAGAGCTACAGTTATCCTACTCCACAAGGAGGGATCCACCTTGGATCCCAGAAACTACCATCCCATCAGTCTGACGAGCCTTATCTGCAAGGCCATGGAGTGTATTATTGTGGAACTTATAAACAAAGACATTGGCAACCTTCAAACACTGGACCCCACCCAGTAAAAAACAACTGTGACCCAATGGAACAAAAAAAAAGGGAAAGGCAGGTACAAAACTTTTATTCTCTCTAGCGCTTCGGTGTTACCACCTTCAAGGAATAACAAACATCAAACATTTCCACAGGTTTATATAATATACATAATCAACACTTCATCATTCAATAATCAAAAAACCACTTAAAAAAGAGCCTAGATGACATTAATGTATTTTTGGTATACCACTGCAAAAATGTATATGCTGCACTCTAGAGGAGTAGATACAATCTGTTTCCTACCATCATATTCTTGAAAAGAAGATTTTTCTTAGTATAGTATACTACAAATTTTAAACCAAATATGCATTCATGGTGACATTGAACCTGATCTTGTGTAAAATGCTTAGCATTTTACAGTTTCAGACTTGCTTGCTTGGACCTCCTCAGAAAAAGGCCCAGTCTTTCCCAGAGGACTGACCTCATCATTTGAGAAATACTTATATCTAGTATACAGGACAGAGTCTTAATAACAGTCTGCAAAAAGTTATAATGTCTTCTTGTATTTTACTAATAATCATCTTTCATATATATATCCCATTTTCCCACAGGCCTTTTTGATGCTTTCTCATGCAGCATGTTTACGTTCAGGTTATTTTATTCAACTCCCCTGCCCTCCTTTACTCCTTTGTTGTTGCTGCTTTTCTGTGATTCCCCACTCTTATCCCAATTGCATATTTCTTCCCTGTGTTTCTCCTTTATAAATGCATAATGTTGTCTATTTGTAATGAATTAAAGCTGCCATGTTTTAAACCATTCATCAATACTTCACAGATTCATGTAAGTCCTTTTTGCACCTTATTTTATATCATTCATGTTGTACAGCATTATATCATCAACAAAAAGGCAAATATAACCCTTTCTAGAGTGACTTTAAGTTATCTTACAAAGCCATTGAAAGGGAGTGGATCAGGCACTTACCCCTTTGTGTTGCTGCACCTGTCAACACCCTTTCATGTGAGTGAAATCCATTTTGTATAACCTAAGCCCTATCAAATGTTTTCTGTAGACTACCACCCAAAGCCCTACATCAGTTCTGTCTGGTTCATTTAAACAGGCCGTATCCGCAGTTTTTTTCTGATACAATGACCAGGTGGCCTAATCAACAGACTACTAAAATTTGTTGAGTACGGCTGCCTTGGAGCTTATGCAGCATATGCTACCAGCTTTTCTTTCAGCACAAATTCCATAATTTTATCTACTTCTGATGTCAGCCTTATGGGTATTTTTATATTCTGTCTTTATTCCATTCGTGTGAAAGGGAAAGATATAATATCATCTCATCATCTAGAACCTTTCCTCTTTCTGTGATTTATTAAAAAGGTTAATTGGTTATATTAGCAGTATTCTTATTTCTCTAAGAATTCTCAACTGAAGCCTGTGCATCTTTAGTTTTTCAAGTTCTCTCAGAAACCTCCCTAATACTGTGAAAGAATTGAAATTAGTACCTATATACTAGTGCTGACAGGTTTTGGTAAACATTCATTCATTCACTTTATTTATGAATACATACTTAAGCTATTATTTTTGTAGTCCTCCCATTTGCCATCCTTGTTATGTCCAAAAGTCCAACCCTAATTCATTTTAGCATTCTCATTGAATTCCTTTCTTCCTATATGCATGTATATTAGGTGCCTGGTATATTAGGTCAGAAACATCAGTTACATCCAGGTTAGGCAGAGTCCCTCATTGACTCTCTTCAAGAGGAATCTTGATGAGTGGATGGGAGATCGTAAATTTACCCCGGGTATCACTTCTGTGTCACTGTTAGACAGAGGCACAGTATACTAACCTTGAAAAAGGGCATAACAAAATTAATTTAAAATGGGTGGTGAAAGCCAAACACACTCTGGCTAGGCTTATAAATGCCCTAGGGCAGATAGCCTAGTATGAGCCTATGAACCTATGAACCTATGAGACTAGGTGAGATACCAGAAACCAGATTTGTACCATCAAAAATAGCCTAGTATATACCCTATTGCACATATTACATCCTCCAACTCAAAGGGGCCTTCCCTGATAGCTCTGCTACTTGCAAGTAATCAGCAAATTCATTCTGATTGTATGAGAGCCGGGCACCTCCAGTCTAGGAAAAAGTCTTAGTGCCCAATTCCTTTCTGCCTGAGAAGACTTTCTGCCCATCTCTGTCCCAGTGCTGAGATGCAGGTTGTGCAGAACAGGTCTCTGAGCTGGTCACAAAGAGCACCTTTCCCCCTAGGCTGCCTGCTGACTTGCAATGACTACACATTTACTGTATCAGGTCTGTGTGTATGCTTCCACAATCTCCTTTCATTGCCTGACTCATCAGAGAAGTCCTTGCCTGACACAGTGCAAGCTAACATGGCCACTACACCTTACACACATTCTTAATAGAGCATTAAAACTGGCTACATCCCTGATATCTGAAAGCTGGCTACTGTAGTCAAGTACTCAACAGTAGCCCTTTATGGGCCTTCCACAGACCCTAATAATTACAGACCAATTAGTATCACAAGCACATTGTGCAAGATGAAGATAATATTTGTGGAACTTATTTACGCAGACACAGTAAACATGCTTCTCCATACCCACATCCAAATTTTCAAAGTAGACTTGTGCATCTAACCTCATATATATTTTTTTTTGTTCTGTTAAAAATGTGACTGCTGCCCTGCATGAAGTTTTATCTATCCATGCAGCTTACTACTGTTTGACAAAATCATTCTAAACTACACCTCAAGACAGAATCATATATTATCTTATGGATCAATAGTAAAACAAAGCTATAATAACTTGAGTCCACAACTGGCTGCATGTTCATACACAATAGGTAAGAAGAGGACGTCTGTCACCAACATCCCCTGCCACCAGCACAGTCCACTGATGTTCTGTTCTACAGTCATTCTTTTATGACATCATTCTCTCAAACATCAAGACTGGCAATTTGGTTTCTCAAAACTGGCAATTTGGTTTCTCAAATATATAGAGTACTGCAAACTTTGAAGCACTATCTTTTACTCCACTGGCACCAGCTTCCTTCAAGTGGCACTTAGCATTTCATTCCAATGGTGCAGTAGAAGTCACTTTGTATTCCTTAATAAAAGTGCAGTATCCAACATTTGGCAAAAAAAACCCCCACAGACTTGATATGTTACTGCTAAACCCTGAGATAATAGTAAAAGACCTTGGAGTCCTTGAGACAATGACTTTTCATGTGATAGCCATATAGCTGCTACTGTATACAAAGTATATGGAGCAGTTGAAACACAGGATGGGTACTGATTTAAACCCCTGTTAAGGTACCCAGAATAAATATACTAAACTATGATTTGACCTTTTAGCCTGATATAAGTAAACTGAAGAAGGCTATCACAAGAAATTGGACATCTGTGAATGGTTCTGCAAGTTTAACAGATTAACTTGGTTCTGAACCAAGATTTGTATATAAGCAAACACAGAACCGGAAGGGAATTTTGGAGATGAGGGAAAGTTCCCACCATAAGAATGTTGCACCATTTTGTGAGATATTAAAATGGGAATATATTATTTATTTATTTTATTTATTTTACATTTGTTGACCGGGATGGTCCGACTGGATACATATCCGTTTTCAGCGGAGTCCCGGGGAGAAAAGCTCCAGACATACAACAATTTAGAAGTATTACACATATTGGGTAAATAACATTAAGTAAAAGTGAGTACAAAAGAAAAAGTAGATAGTACAATAATTTCAATTACAGGACATACATGGTAATACCAGACAAAGCAGAATGTATCCATCCATAAGGCAATCCATAGGAGACATACAATAAGTGGTAGAAATAGGAGAGAGTTCCTTAGTTACGTATGGTTTAGGAAATTTATTAAGGCAATCAGACCTAGATTAGTTTGTATGATTGATCAATATGATTGGGTGGACTGGTAGGGTAGTACGGTCGAGGAGAGTCAGGGGTACTAGTCCGGGTTGGTGCAGGGGCATAGCCAGTGTGACTTAAGGTGGCTTTTTAGTTTATGTTTAAATATCGTTGGTGAAGATTCTTGGGTAATGTTATCAGGTAGTGAGTTCCAATATTTACCGACAGAGTTGGCAAAGAGGGAGTCACCTGCAGTGTGGTTTGATTTGGTCATAAGTACTAATAGTTTGGTGGATGAGCGGAGTGTCCGATTGTTACTATAAGGGCGGATTATGTTACTAAGGGCTGGAGTAATGTTTGGGTGGTGGAGAATTTTATGGGCTACTAAGAGCTGGTTGAGTTGGAGGAGTTGTTGTAGTTCCAGCCAGCCTAAGAGTTTCAGGTTCTGGCAGTGGTGGGTCCGGTAGGGTGTGCCAGTAGCAAATCTGGCTATGTGGTTATAGGAAGTTGACAATTTTTTGAGGTCAGTTTTACTCAGGTGGGAGAAGAGAGGGGAGGCGTAGAGAAGGGTTGATAAGAGATGCGATCTGGCAATAGCAGTTCTTGCTAGCGGGGTTAGGAATGATCTGATCCTATAGAGGCTGCCAAATTTCTTATTGATAGTTTTTATGGTTTGGTTGATATGTACATCAAACCTAAGGTTGTCATCGATCATGACACCCAATAGTTTGGTTTGGGTTACTGGGGAGATGATGATGCCATTATTAGCTGTTATGTTGAATGAGGGTGGTTTGGTTCTATTTGTTGGGGTGAAGAGAAGTAACTTAGTTTTGTTGGGGTTTAGTATTAGTTTTTGGTTTAATAGCCAATTTTCAACCTTGTTGAAGGTGATTTGGGTTAATGTGATAAGTTTTGTTGGGGAGGAGGCAGAGCAGATCAAGGTTGAGTCATCTGCATATTGAATGCAGGTAGCCTCTGGTATGACTGCACTAAGTTCATTTATAAAGATGGAAAAAAGAAGGGGACCTAGTATTGATCCCTGAGGAACTCCAAGTTTGATGGGGAGGTGAGAGGAGAGTTTGCCCTTCCACAGTACTGCCTGTTGCCTGTCTTGTAGGTAAGACTCAAACCATTGGAGGGCTTGCTTGTTTAAGTTTTGGGCTTCCAAACTTTTCACTAACATTTTGTGATCTACCATGTCAAAGGCATTGGAAAGGTCTAAGAAGAGGGCAGAGGACAGATTGTTATTGTTACGATTGTGGTTGATGGCATCAGAGAAGGAGAGGAGAGCTGTTGTGGTGCTGTGATTGGGTCTAAAGCCATGTTGTGAATTAGATAATAGTTTGTTCTGTGTGAGATATTTCATGAGTTGAATATGAACACACTTTTCCATGATTTTAGCTAGTGGGGACAGAATAGCTATGGGCCTGTAGTTGGACAGTTCGGTAGAACTGCCCCCCTTGTGTAGTGGTATTACATGTGAGATTTTCCATATGCTGGGGATAACGGCTTCTGATATGGTACGGTTGATAAGGACAGAAATAGGGTATGTGATTGCTTCTGCAGCCTGTTGTAAGTAGTTAGCTGGTAGGAGGTCTGCAGCCAGGGTGGTTGGTCTTAGTTTACTAAGTAGGGTCTTAATGAGTTTGGTGGGGACGGATTGCAGTTTGAAGGGGGCTATTGTGCTGGACATTTCTTTGTTAGGATTAAGTCCTGTGGGTGTGAGTTGGTTAGCTAAATTTTGGATGGTTTCTGTGAAGAAGGAGTTAAAGGAGTTTGCCGTGTCTTCTGGAGTTTTTTGATTGGTACCATTTGGGTTTGGGGTGGTTGTTTGTCCTGGATGGAGTAGTCTGTTAATTCCTGCCCAGAATTTCTGGGGTTTAGTTTTGTGTGCTTGTTGTAAGTGGTGGTAGTAGTTCTTTTTATCTTCTGTTATGGATTTTTTTGCCTCATTTCTTAGTTGCCTAAATAGGAGTTGGTCGGGTTGGGTTTTAGTTGTGCGGTAGGTGGCCCATGCTTTATTTCTTGATATCATTTTGTCCCTGGTTTCTTTGGTGAGCCAAGGTGCAGTATTGACCTTGGTTCTACTAGTCCTACTAGGGGCGTGGAGGTTGTGGATGGTGAGGAATTTGTCATTGAAGTAGGAGACTGCTTCATCTAGTGGAAGCTATTGTAGTGCAGTCCAGTTGCACGCCTTTAGTTCGCTGTTAAATTTTAGAGGGTCAAAGCTTCTGTTGCTTCTTATAGTTCTATATATGGGTTTCAGATGGTAGTTGAACTTGTGTCTGAGTATATATGTCAGGCTATGGTCACTTAGATCATCTGGTAGAGTGCCTGTTGAATAGAGATGGGGGAAGTTATTGATAAGTATCCAATCTATAGTACTAGCCTTGTTATGTGATTTACTTGGCCTAGTGGGTGAGGTTATGGTTTGGGTAAATCCTTGGAGGTTAATGTGGGTCATTGGAGGTTGAATGGAACAGGCTGACCAGTCTATGTTGACGTCCCCGAGGATTATAGTTTCCTGTGGCTGGTTATTGTTGAGCCAGGTCAGGAATTCCTCTAGGGTGTCAATGTTCTTTCCTGGGGGAATGTAGACACAGACAATGTTTATGCTTTTTTGTTTGTTAATGTGTAGCTTTGCAATGATAATTTCGGTGTTATTGAATAGGGGGGGTTGTAAGGTGGCCATGGTTACAGATATGGTGGATTTATAGAGTATTGCTACCCCACCACCCTTTTTATGGGTGCGATCAAGTCTATGCATGTTGTACCCGGGTGGCAGAACTTCAGTGTCTTTGGTGGCAGGTTTTAGCCATGTTTCTGTGAGACAGAGTATCTCAGGTGAATATACTGCCAGGAGAGCATGTAGGTGCTGGGTTTTGTTGTTTATGCTCCTGATGTTTAGGTGACAAGCCAGCAAGGAGTCGTGGGGTCTGTGAGTTGGGCTTATAGTGGTTGGGGTTTTATCTGAGAGATTGGGCATAGTTGAGGTGTTTGGGCCTGGGTTTGGGTGGATGTCACCATCCTTGGTAAGGTTATTTTTTATTCTGATTATGAGTTTCCAGACTCGGAGCAGTGTACGATGATAGTATCTAGGTTTGTTGTGGATGTACTTAGGCCTGATAGGGACAAAGTTAGGTGAGGCATTAGTATAGAGGTTCAAGGAAGAGACAGGATGGGGGGTATTTAGTAGAAGTGGAGGGGTGGAGGTACTGAATCTGGGATAGTGAAAGCCAAGATGTACTGTGTTTTCATAGTAGGAGAGTTGAAATGGGATAATTAGTAGGGCTGGTAGAATGGATAGTAGTATATTTGTGGAGGTGGACATGATTGTCAGGAGGAGATTTGATAATGGTATGGGAGTAGGAGGGGTTAGTAGTGGGTGATGAGATAGGTCGAGAGTGTGATATTGGTTGTGGCTGATTGGTTGCGAGGGAGGTGGGAGTGGTTTGAGAGATATAAATTAAGCAATAGTAGGGGCGGGTGGGATTAGGAGGCAGGGTGGGGCACGTAGTGAGCCCGAGCGAGGGCTTAACGGAGCGGGGCTTAACCAGTTTCCCGGTTTGCACTTGATTGGAGGTTGCAAGGTAGGTGAACTTCCACATCCAATAGGTTTTTGGTTTGTTAGAGCTATTATAATTATTACAGTTGTATCTTGTATGTAAGAGGGGTTATCTACAATGTAGTCACTGGATACCTTTAAAATGCCAGTGACTTTCTAGTTTCTAGTGCTGGACCCAGTTATAGTTCACTTAAATTATTAGTTGAGAGTGCGGGTTATTACCCTATAGCTATTGAGTTTCAGGAGCTTGATTCAGCATGCTTCACTACTCGCTCTGTTTAGGGTCCCATGTGCTTAGGAGCTTGTGGGGAACTAATACCAGGGAACGACCTGTGGGGATAGATTTGTGATATTTAGTAGTTGATAGTACTGTCTCAGTTACCACTTTCACTTTGCAGTGCATTTTCATATAAACATTACAACAGGTATGAGGTGCAACTGTTTAGTGCAAATTGCCACAGAGAACGCCCTTTTAAAAACAGCTATTACCGTCTAATACAATGAACAGCATATTATGCTGCAACTGTAAGCTTAGAATAGTTGCGCGAAACCTCGTGTTACAGCACACACTAATGGTGGCATACATAAAATGCTGTTATGGTTTAAACATCTAGAAACAGTTACACTGCTTTGCGATACACTATCCCACACTTGTTTATCAAATTAAGAGCACAATAAAAGTTTATCTGTTACTTCTAAGTGGCTTCTGATCCAAGAACAGTTCCTCTATAAACGCTAAGTTGAACAACTCTTGGTAATTAAATAATGAACATAGCGTGGATCCTGATTTACTTGCGTCACTATGTTAAACAGTTATTATAAACACTACTGGTTTCAGAAACATCCAAGCGACTCTGGTTTAACAAATACTGAACACAACAAGTATCATTCAACTCTTGTAGTGCCTCTTACTTTAGTTCCTAGCTATGTTGTTTTAAGCAATTGTTTTGACATTAGTAGCTTCTAAACAAAACATAAGGCAACATTTAGGGTATAAGATACAAGGTAATGGTTAACAAACCGTGAAACAGCAGGTGACTGGCTGGGTCCTGGAGCACTAGAACTTTGAAAATGGCGGTAAGTTTGGGAAGGCTATGTAACCTCTGTTCAGGGGGCTTAACCAGTTTCCCGGTTTGCACTTGATTGGAGGTTGCAAGGTAGGTGAACTTCCACATCCAATATTAGACAGTGTTAACATCATTGCCTCATATACCAAAGTAATTTCATGTAATGGAAGGTATCACTGTGGAATTACATGAGTGATTTATTTAGCCAGTTGCTTGATTTGTTCTGTTTTTATGTAGGCAAAACAGAACATGCCCTGAGATCCCAGATTTACAAACATTTCTATGCCATTAGTAGGGATGACATGACCATTGTATAAGCATTCAAAAATGTGTAAAGTTAAAAAATGTTTTTTCTTTCTTTAGAGAAAGTTCACAACTTAGAAAAAAAGGAGAGGACTGGAAAAATAAACTGAAGTCCAGGGAACTGCATTGGCAACTTTTGTTGAATGCAACCAGGGATCCAGGCTTCAGCAAGCATGTATTTGATAACAGTGTGTTGTGCTAAAGATCAGTAAGATTTTGAACAATATTTAACACTTATATTCAAAATATTTAAGAATTTTTTATAAGTATTTACTAACTTTATTAGATATGGTTGTATTTTGGGATCATAGGAGATTACTAGGCTATCAACCCAGAGGTCATTTTAAGCTTAGTCGTTTCATCCCAATGTAACACCATATAAATGTTGGTGAATACTCAACCCAATATTGCATTTATTAATGACAGCCCATGCCCAGGAGGGCTGTGGGTGCTATTTCCAATAATAATTTATGGTGTCCCTTCCACTCGTCCAGGTTCCTTTGAACTGTGTCATAGAGGTGCTCTGTTTCACATGAATAGGTATCCTATTCCATAGATATGGCAGTAGCTGGGAGATAAATCTTTCCCTCCAGCATGTCCTATTAAGTCACAGGCCATATTTAGGTCCCTAAAATGGGTGGCTCTCATCCCATTTGATTTACTGATATGCAGCAAGTTAGGTTTGGGTCTGAGATTGCTCTGTAAGCCAGGCATAACCCCCCCCCTAAGATGTCTATATGATACAGAGTAAAGTGACAGGGACTTTACTTGATCTGTGTACAGCACATGCTAGAGTACCTTGATTTTCTTTGTTAGAAACATCTGAAGTCTGTCCGGTTGCTGCAGGTGCTTTGTACGGTATATACCAAATGGGGTATTATACTCAATTATGGGGCAGATTAGTCCCAAGTATAGAAGGGTTATAACCTATTTTTCTCTCAAGGCAATGCCTTTACAAATCAAGTGTGCTACACAGAAAACCTTCCTTACTACAGTAGACACGTGGTGGTCGAATTTAAGGTCACGGTCAACTTGTGAACCCAAGTCCCTTGCCACTTCATGGGGGCTTAGGGTATTGTTGTTGATTTGATAGTATGAAGGGACATTGCATGTGCCTAAAGGAATGATGATGCATTTTTTTGCATTCAGTTTGAGACTGTGAGTAAGACACCAGTCATTGGTCTGTGTAAGACCCTCCTGGAGTATACTGACATAATTTGGGGATTCAATAATTGCACCTTGTTTGTAGTCATCTGCAAACTTGGTCAGCCACAACCCTTTAGTATTGCTCTGAGCTTCTGAGAAGTATATACCAAACAGTAGAGGGCCAATCACTGACCCCTGTGACACCTCACTGGTAACAGATCCATTGGTTGATGTGGGGTTGATAGTGTGTGTCCAGTTTGTGAGCCAGTTAGCAACCCATCTTACAATGAAGGGGTTTACATTCAGTTTTCTAAGTTTATCACTAATGCCCGAGTGTGAGATTGTGTCAAAAGACTTTGCCAAGTCAAGGTATGCTGTGTGAAGAGATTTGCTCTCATCACTGACCCATGTCACAGTTTTGGAGGTTTGGAGATTGTCTATGTCTTTATTTAGGAGGTCCATAATGATACGTTCCATGGCCTTACAGATGAGGCTGATCAAGCTTATGGGTCTGTAATTTCCTGGGTCTGTTGCTAGGTCACCTTTGTGGATGGAATAACTGTTGCTGCTCTCCATTCCACAGGAACAAAGCCTGTGGTTAGACTATGACTGGTGATGTACATAATGGTGATGCTAGTTCATGTTTTAGCCTGTTTAAAACACAGCCTGACATGTGGTCTGGTCCCATAGAGGCTGTGTTTTTTACACCTTGAACAAGGCTTTAATGACCTGTTCTTCAGATATGTAGGGTGAGGGGGGTTTGGGGCAAGGTTTGTGATAGGTTTGGAGGGGTAGGGCGGTGAAATTTTCACCAAACCTATCTGGTAGCAAGTTTGCTATCTCCATGGAGTCAGTGTGTGTGATGAGGAGGGTGTTTTTCTATTGTTGGGGTCTCGCATTTGTTTTCATGGACAACAACTTTTTGCATTTATTGTAAAGTTTGTTGATGCTGGATGTCCACCATGGTGGCTTGTTTTCACTTGGGGCTCTGGCTTCGATTCTTTCCAGTACAGCCGATTCTATACACTTATGCAAGTGATTGTACAGGGCTTTAGTGTAAGCTTCAGTGTAGTTACCACTTCTAGTTGGGGTGAGGCCAGGAATGCATTTATACCATCAGCTAGGTGAAGTACATTATTTATTACAGTTTTCTTTTGGATAATATGTTATTATATCAGTTATATTTATCTTAATTGATCATAAAGGGTGGTACCACCAGTAATATGGAGACTTGATGCCTTAATATTGAAATCTGTTCAGGCCTTAGATAATATACTGGAAAACCCTATCATTTAGAAATGACTCACTAGGATTAAATTGAGAATACTTTAACCTTTTTAAAAGAGGCTTAGTGCAGGCTTTTAAAAGGCAAAGAAAGAATGATAAGCTGATAAGAATAGGGGATATTTACAGGTTAGGGACACGCTAAAAACATTCATACTACAGGGAATGACTTGAAATGATTGAATGATGCAAAGTCTCAAGATCAGATCTATATCAAGGAAGAATTACAGTGGGAAATTGAAGATAAACCATGTTTATCAAGAACATGCTGATATGTAAGTTAAATGTATGGAAGAAGGGATAAATAAATGGAATAATATGCTGCATAGTAAGACAGAATAGAAGGCTTGGTTTGGGATGTGAAGCTTTCATTCTAAGAAAATTATCTCACCCATGTTTTATTTTACCATATTTGAGTTGTCATACTTACCAGCACTCCCCAGTAAGGCTTTTTAAAAGGGGGTGGTCTGTTTCTTCCACCTGCTGTTGTTGCCAGGCCTTAGATGCTGACTATAAACATATCACATGAGACTGTCTTCATGCAAGAAGAATGTGGAATGCAGCTATTGAGAGGCTTCTCTGAGCCACTAGAAAACCATTGTCATACGGTGATGTTCCATCTGTTACTGGATGTTGGGATTAACCCTCCACATAGTGACTGATAGGGATCAAAGCTCTTAAATGTTCAGATTTTCATAGAAAAGAGATTTCCTTCATGTTTTTGATCCTTTCTTCATAACATTTGTGGTTTTCGGGTAAGTTATTGAGGATTTAAGTCACTAAATAATGATATACTCAGACTTCATAACCCTTCATAAATGCAATCTAATGCAAAAACTTGCTATTCTACCAACTTTCTCAGTTTATTGGAGCAATATTTAAAATCTGCTACTGATTTTGGACCTTTGCCCCCCCCCCCTAATTGTTGCCTTTGTCCTGATTTCTTGCACTTAGTGATTGAGAAGTATGATGCAGATATATATATCTTTGTGGATAAAGATAGTCAGGCTATCTTTAATAAGTTGCATTCAAAGTGTGGAAAATACCATCCATAATTTTGCAAACCCAGTTTATTCAAACTGTAAGTAGGAATACAAAATGGACTCCACAAGGGGCAAGGAATGTGAACAGAACGGGCATTAGATTGTATTTTTTTAAAAGCTGTGCAAACACTGCCTTTTTTATTTAAAGGACTAAGACTGAGAAAGTCAATCAATAAAAAAATATCTTGGTTGGATTCTCAAACAACTTTCTGTGCTTAATGCATGTCTTTCTTTGGAAGATGTAAAAGGACCAGATAGGGATCACACATATATGATAGCTGGTATGGAGGAAGGTGCTGTACTGCTAAAGATGAAGAATTGTTAATTGGCAAAAACAAGTGTAGCAAATCAGCTTTATACTTAAATAAGAAAATGACATTGAGTACTATATGAGTACACAGAGATAATGTAACTGTAAAAAAGAGTTACATAAAACACTGGGAAAACATATGTTTATTCTTTTGGGGCAATATTAAGCAACAATTATGCTCTGTAATATTGAGGGGAAGGTGTGTGCTGTATTGGTGCAATGGTGAATATAGGTTAGAAAACGTATATGCATAGGTAATGTGTTTCACTCAGATATGAATATGGTTAAATATGTAGCGCAATGCCTCGTTAGAATTTGAAATATTATTTCAAAATAAAGACATTTGTTGTGAACAAACAATAATGAAAAGCCTTTTTTATTTATTTATGTACTTTTTGGTTTCTGTGTTTGTTAACTAGGTAGGTGAACTGATACATGGACCCTTTTCAGCCATTACCTGTGTAGAAGGACAAAGTTTAAAAGTATACAAGAAAATTTTAGATACAAGCATAATTTCCTGGTAGGTTACAGATCATAAAAGAAATTTAATATTTGATCACTGTTTCTTGATATGTTATTATTGGTTGGGATTCAGAAAATGAAGCCGCATTGCAATAAGTGAATTGGCAAAATGAGTGGCCCTACAAAGGGTGTGTGTCATACAGAGACATGCATACTGCTAGCAGTAGCTGTGTGTCAGTAAAGCTGGGTATGTTATATGCAAATGGCTGTATGTTGAGATGTTAATGCATAATATTACTTAAATAAGTGTCTTGGTGTATCTACCTGCAGGCAGTTCTCTACATCTGTGGTTCATCTTATGCCTTTGAGGGGAATATTTCTAATTCTGCATACCACGGAATGGAAGTATATTCACTGTAATGCAGTTTACTACCAACAAATACACAGATACTGGGCTGCCATATTTCACACCTCAAACTGCTATGTTCAAACACTGTCATACATTATATGTATTGGACTGCCTTGCTACTGAGCTGCCCACCACTGGGTGACAGTTGGCACACCTGAAAAACAGGTGCAACTGCTAATTTCCTACCATTTTGCTCTGCAGTTTCTCATCTTCTAAATCATGGCATGTAAAGGAGAAGCAGTGGTACTTTGTGATTACAAAGGTGATGCATGGACAATCTCAGATACTCTTCCACTTATTACACCAGAATTATAGCCTGAGGCTCCTGCAAGAGCTATGAAGGTCCTCAGTACAAGGCGCAGGGCTGAAATGGTTTGATCCAGACATTAACACATGCCACAGGAATCCCCTGCATAGGGGAGCAGCAGCATCACCATTACAGTGACCTTCGAAGACACAATCCTGACCTCCTGAGTTGATGGGAGGCTGAGGTGAGAGAGTACCCACCACTTATTTACTCTAAGTAACCTTGGAGCTGTTGAGAGCTAAAGGAAAAAAACTGTAGTAATGGTGAAAGCAAAAGTCTGATCAGCAAATAAACAGGTACTGTAATTTAGACAATACTGTTATGCCCTTAGGATGTTTTTTTCAGATATTAGAGCATTAATACATATAGGAATTGAACCTTTCTGTGAAAAAACTTTTAAGACATTTGAATTTATTAATGAATGTTACTGGAAAAGTAATATATCTCCTTGGAAGGACTATGTTTACAAAATGTAAATGTACAATTAAAAAGAAAACTGTTGTTACAATTTACAATGACTGAGACAGAAGAAAATTAATTAAAATGTTTGTTTAACCTTTTATCAGGATGTGCATGCTATTAAAAAAGTTGTGGATGACAGAAAAATATCATCTGGGGGTGGGATGTTTATGTAACTTTATAAACAGAAAATAACACTTTCTGTGACAGTAATAAATGTGGGGAGGGGCCTGATGTGACAGCAATAAATGTGGGGAGGGGCCTGATGTGATTGTAATAAATGTGGGGGAAGGGTATGATGTGATAGTGCAAGGTAAAACTATAATAAATGAAAAAGAAATACACATAGACATGGAAGACATGTTTGGAGTATTAGAAACCGAGGAAGAAGTGGAAGATGTGAGCTCTGATTCAGAAAAAATGGTGGAAGGTTCATTTGCCCCAAGGCTGAGGAGGAGAAAAAGGAGGCTAAAAGATGAACTGAAAAATATAAAAAAAAACAAAAAGAGAAAAGATTAATGGAAATATAGCAGTACTGAATGTGAATAGCATAAAAAGTGATGTTAAAAGAATGGTGGTATTTGAATGATGTGAAAAAATAGAATCAGAGATAATTTGTTTACTTGATACAAGATGTACAGATAAAAGGAAAAAGGTGGAATTTCAGATGATATGGAAAAGAAAACTGGTGTGTACTAATAGGGAATGAGATCTGCTCAGGTATTGCAGTATTAGTAAAATAAAATGAAGAGTTTAAATATTAGATATAATGTCGGTGGTGGCAGGGAGAGTTTTAGTGTCTGATGTAAGAAAGGGCAGAAGGTGTTTAGAATACTAACAATGTATGCATATACAAACTGTGTGACAGTAAATATGTCCGTTGTGGTGCTGGGAGACTTTAACTGTAATTTAAGAAAGAAGTAAGGGAAATAGCATGAGATGTAAAAATGTTGGGACAGGTTATAAATAGTGATTAAAATAGAATAAAAAGATATAATATAAAAGGGCATTGCTTAAATCACTGATTGATTATATATTGTTTACTGATGACATGGAAGAAATAAAAGATGGAATTAGAAAAGCAAAGTTTTCAGAATATAGGGCTTTATGGGCAATAATAGGAAATAATAAAATATAATAAAAAAAAGAAAATTGTTAAAATGACTGATAGGAAAAATTGCAGGAAAAGAATATCTTAAAGAAAAATGTCAATTGTGAGAAGATATCAGAAAATGAAAACATTTTAAAGCAGTTTAACAATGTGGTAGATGGCACATAAAAAGAGAAGTTTAAACATACTTAAAATTACAGAGATCAATGAAAAAAGGAAATGAAATAACATAATAAGCAAATAGAAATTTGTGAAAGAATGGTGTAAGGGCAAGTCTTGAAGAAGACAAGAAGAAATATGAAGAAAACATAGAAAGAATTATACTTAGACCAAAGTAATGTTTGAAAGAGAGACAATAAGACACTTCCATATTAACAGGTAAAAGTCTGAGATTTAACTAAAGAAAAATGAAGAATGAAAAAGGACAGTTAAAATGTAAAGAAGATAAAAAATGGAATGCAGTTTTATTCATTGCTATTTGGTGTTTATAGAAAAGAAGATGTGAAGAATTGCTGTACAATAACGGAAAAGAGGAGGAAGACGTTATTGTGATACAAAGAAACGATTAAGGTGGAAAGGCTGGAGGAAGATTAAATGTTTTTTACATTTATTTTGGAAAATGAACATGTAAAGTGTTTTATCAAAATGTATATATATAAGTGTGATAAAAAGTGCAAATATAATGAATGTGTAAATAATGAACAAAATATGAAAAAGTGTTAATAAAGCAACCCTTCCTCTTTTTTCCAGTAATTGCTATGGGATCTTTCACATTCACCAGCTTGGGCAGAAGTGTTTTAACATCTCATCCAAAGGATGACACAGACAGGAGTGCAGCAGCCCCCCCTCTAACTTATGTACTGCTGTGTGAGTATCAAGTACCTGTTCTAGACATTTTTTGAATGTGCCTGGTTTGATTTTTTATTTATTTATTTAACATTTGTTCACCGGGAAAGTCTGACTTGGAACAAAGCCAATTTTCAGCAGAGGCCCAGAGAGAAATGCTCCAGTTGATGATATTACTATAAGTTTAACTGCAGTCTTCAGACAGATTGTGTAAGTAACACAGTACAGAACTGTATATGCTGATGGCTGTGAGTTTGATTTACCATCTTTGCTTGTGTATCCATGGATGTTTTTGTCATTCCGAATAATGCACCTACAACTTTGTCATGTGAGCTGTGTGCTTGTTCTGTATTTCTTGACTTGTCAGACATACAATATGTGTCACTGACTGAGGTTTCACAAGGAGGGTACAACTACCTCAACACATTAATGCACTGCCTTTTCACCTGATTCTGGTTTTAGTTCTGTCAATATGTTTTTATGCCATAATTAGTTCTATGCAGTTTGCACAGCTTCTTCTTTGAAATGTAGTACCTGCAATGTTATAAGTCAAAAGTTTGTTTAAACTCTAGTCTTTCTTCATATATATATATATATATATATATATATATATATATATATATATATACACACACACACACACACACACACACACACACACACACACACACACACACATACTATTATTGTGTGTCTGACTGCAGCATCATGTGTGCTTGCTGAAGTCATAACACACATTCATTTCTATCATTCTGGACTGTATGTGGTGATGACTGTGGTTTGCACTCCACCATGGGTTGTATAATGGAATATCTTTGCTACTTTAGGGTGGGTGTTTTTTGTTCATTCATTTATACTCCATGTAATGTATTCAGAGTAATGGTATGCATTAGATGCATTTTTTTCTCTGAATCTATTCTCTCTTCAACTCCCTTTCCTACTGTCCTTTCTGTTATCTACATTTTTTAAATGTTGTTTCTCTCCATTTATTTTACCCTTACAAATAAAAGCATCAAGACGTGCACCCATTCCTCCAACAAGGCATGTCAACCTACCATTGATGGCAACACCACCATTACCACCACCAGCACCACTGACACCCACACCATTGGTGTCTCGGGTTGCAGCCGTACCTGCACTTGGCCCTGCAGGCAGCCCTGCACTGGATGGTACTGCTCCTCTGCCAGATAGTAGCAGTAGCAGTGAAGGTGACAGCTTTGTCACCTGGCAGCAGCTGAAAGAAATAATGTGGGGGTAGGATACACATTAACAGAAGACTGGACGCCCATGGTAGCTAGTCGAAGAACATCCTCCAGTGACTCATTGAGCCAAGTTCCTACCTCACACTGGCTCTATCATCTGAGCCAGGGCGACTTGTTGAGGGAAACCAGAATCACAGATAAGTTCCCAACAGGTTGTGACTGGAAGTGAGTGCAGCTGTGTAAGCCATCCTACCTACTATCCTAGTGTTCCCCTCCCTTTTGTGTCTATGCCCACCATTGTTTGTTGTCCAGTCCTTCCCATCACCATTGACTTTCCTCAGTTTGTCTTTCACCTTCTCCACTGTGTCCACATTCCCTCATTGTGTCAGCACCACCCCCTCAGTCTTGTCTGTCTTTTATGTTTGTTTGTATACCTCTGCTACCTACCATAACCCTCTTACCTTCCTGCTACTTTCCATTCTACCTTCCCAGCCTACCTTCTCTTCTTACTTCTCTTCCTATCTGTCTATCTAGTGATATATATATATATAAATATATAAATGACTGTGTGTGTGCGTGTGTGTGTGTGTGTGTGTGTGTGTGTGTGTGTGTGTGTGTGTGTGTGTGTGTGTGTGTGTGTGCGTGTGTATCTACTTTGGAAGCTCAAACTTTCAAAACTTCGAACGTCATATGGTCAAGACCATAACATCGAAATTTTGAAAGTTTGAAACTTCAATAAAAAAAATAAATAAAAACTATTTTTTTTTACATTTATGCCAGGGGGCTTTCCCCCCTACACCTCCCACACCCACTGCTAATTAAATATGCCAACTCCGAAATCACACTAAAATGAAGAGACTGGTAAATGCCCCATTCCACACTGTACGGCGATCTCCATATGAACTGTTTGAAGTTTCAAAACTTCGATCTTATGGTCCTGACCATATGAAATTTGAAGTATTGAAAAATTCGAGTTTCCAAACTAGACCTGTGTGTGTGTATGTTTGTATGTATGTATATATATATAAAATGGGCACCTGACCCTCAAAAAAATTCTCCTCCTTTCACACCTTCATCCTGTGCTTTCCCTAAGTGTTCATATTTTGTTCACTTTCCCATATTCTCATTCCCAACCTTTATTTTGTTCTAAGGAACAAAAAGTAGATCAGCACATGATTTGCATCCCTTTATGGCTTCCAAATCACTTCTCTTTCTTGCTGCCTCTTTGAATGCAGGGTCGGGCAGAGCCTTATTGAGGTGCATGCACCATTAATGAGCACTGCTTCTGCTTCTCTTTCCCTCTGGCTGCAACTTAGTATTATTCACTTTTCCCATAGCCCATGCTGCAGCCATGAGCAGGATATTTAATGAGGTCATGCTCTTGCTGTGGTACCCCCACATTCATTCCAAATGAGCAGCGAGCTTTGTTGTGAAGACAAGGTAAACAGTGGTGGGCTGCCCGTGACAATGACTGCTTTTTTTCTGAATCCCAGCCATTGTGTTGCCTTTGGCATGAATGAAAGTATATGAGATAAAGGAAATGGCAGATACAGTGGAAGTAATAGAACTGATTTGTACAGAAAAAAAGCAGATACAGTACAAGTAATAGAGACAATAATGATCCAAATTGTACCAGACATGAACTTAATGTGAGTAGATTTACATGCTCTTTACATTTTTTTTTGCATCCCAGGGAGAGCACTGATCTCTCTGGATGTTTTGTAGATTCAGCCTGGAAGATCTATCTGGTTGTGTCACAGAGTTCAGCAATGGAGACTGACAGAATCAAAGCCTGGAACACTGAACTATAGGAAATAGCTTGCTAACAACTCCTAATCCTCTATGCCACCTACCAGACTTCATAGCACAAGTGTTTGGTGTAGCTGTTTAATATTTTCAAGACTGTGAAATGCAGTTTATGGCAAAACGTGCTTGCTGAAATTTATTTTGTTCACTTGAAGGGAAAGCTGACACATCATGAATCCTCTCATTACTAGATTATTTAACAGAAAACTGGAAGCAGTGATTCCAAAGTTCAGTTTTCTCTTCACTGTAAGCAGAAGAGCTGAGAAATTTGCAAAGCCACAATGTCAATACTTCCCCATGTTGCAAGGGATGGCGTAATGTTTTTAACACAACACTGATAATGAAGAAGTTTAGGAATTATTCTGAACAGGAAGAAAAAGCAGAAATTTATTATTTAATAGAAAAAAAAAATCAGTAGAAAGTAGAGATAAATATGTCACCAAATTGAAGAATACAGCCCAAACAGAAAATCTGGTTCAGTTGCACGATCAAGTGAAAAGTAACAGAATAGCCTGTGGTATAGCCAATAATCAGATAAGAAACAAGCTGTTAAGAGAGGTGGGTTTGGACTTAGCTGACGCTGTGGATATGTGCAGAGTGAAATGACAGACAGAGTTAAAGTCATCAAATAAAGAAAAGGATGTGTATATAATAATATGCAAATGAAATAATAAATTGAAGTGAAGTATGAATTGAAAATGCATAGTAGTATGAACAGAAATGAGAAAGAGAACCAGGAAGTACACCACACATGAAATCCAAGCCTCATGTTAAAGGTGCAGCTATAAGCGCAAGTGAGAGAAATGTGTGCAGTTTAACTAGTTTTGTAGAAGTTGGGTAGAAAAAATAAATTTACAGAGCTGTGTTAATGAAAAAATAGTTTATCAAAAGAATTTTTATTTTCCAGCCATCTGCTCAAATTACCAAGTTGCTACTTCCTCTACCTTCACCAAACTGACCCATACTTCCCTTCTTGTCAGGACTGGGGACCAGTTCACAGGGAGGCCATTAGTACCCAGCTCTGGAGAAATACCTGGGACCCTTCCTCATATAGGTCAAGAATTCTGTGATCCATTCATTCCCCGTCTGAAGGGTTCATTAGTGCCACCCACATCAGAACAAATGCTGTGTCCACCTTATGTTATGATGAGAGCTCTAAGAATAAATCACTCCCTAGGGGCTCATCCACCCCTTCCACATCAGGTGTGTAAGTTGGGTAGCATAGGGTGAATCAATAAGTAGGTCAGGTGGAATAGTAAAAGTAACCATATCTCACCTAACACACATTATTCAGTGGGTAGCTTAAGGACTTGCAATGGCTGTTAGGGAGAGATACATGTATGCTCCCACACACATCTACCTCCCTGATTCAGAGGTGCTCAGACCACTTCAACAAAGACAGTATGTTCAGACTCATCTATAAGTAACTGTCAACTAACCAGTATGCATTACCAATGACTAAACTAAGTAAAAATGAAGGCATCGCTAATGTGTCTAGCAAAATGGTTCTTTCTTATGCATATGTAGCCCCCTTATGTGCAACTCACACAGTTTTACAAACACCAGCTCATGGTCTTTAGCATTACAACATGGGGCCAGCCATCTCTTAATACCTCCCCTAGAATCCTATGCCAGTAAAAAGATCTTCCAAGGGAAGTACCAGAAGGTCTTAGAAGTAGAATAAATGGTTAAGGTGAGGTTCATCCAATCCCAATACAGGGATGGAATTTCCTACAAAACACCCTAGATGAAGTGGGAGGCAAGCTGCAGTACTTCATCATGTAGGGGAGGTTTCTCAATGTACCCTCTTACTTAATTTAATAGGTAGCACAATCTCATGATAAAATTAAATATTGCCAACAAAATTGCCTCTCAACGTAATATGATGTATTAAATTTGACAAACCATACACTTACCAGAACTAATGTGAATGGAAAGAAAGCTGAACAGTCATTAAGAATTAAATATTGGTTTGCAAGAGATAAATAAAGTAATTAAAGACATAATTGCCTTTTGCTTACAGTTTATAAAGCAGTCATTTTCCCCATCAGATGCAAGGAAGGGATTTTGGGCAGATAACATTAGGTGAATATAACTTGAAGATGTGGAAAATTAAAATGACATTATGAGGTATAGATTCTTGGTACTTCCATTGGATAGTTCACCTGCAACAAAGGCATTGCAAGGAGCTGTTGGACATGTAATTGAGGGCTTAGATACCATTATGAACATAAGTGATATTCTGTTAGTTTGAGGGCATATCCAAGAAGAACATACTAGTAGACTGATACAACTGTCTATATGTCTATGGGTCTATATTACCCGTTCCATTTTATTTTCTGTTTTGAGACATCTATTTGGCCTGGTATTTTTGTTGGCCTTGTCTTCTCTGGTAATACTCAAGGACTACAAAAATTACAAGCACCATTTGACTCAGTGATGGTGATTTTTCCGACCCCCCCCCCCCCATTCCTTAATCTGCATTTTAATCTTGGTGTTGTCTAGCCTGATGGCCCTTCCTGTGAACTGAACTTTGAAAGCTCCACTGTTTCTACATTCCTGTTGATATCTTGGTTTAGTTATTTGTCTTTTCTTGTTTTGCCTCTCATTGTTCAGTCTGTTGATTTACTAGATAGTTGAATAAAATAGTTTATTTCTACTCTCCAGCAAGCTCTTTACTTTGTTTTTACATCAATAGGACTGAAGATTTCCCATCTAATGGCAGTAGATGGTACCCTAGTTGCAAAACATATTAGAAAACCCTACATGTAGTTGTTACATTGGTCAGAGGGCTTATTAATCAGCTTACCTTGCTTTTAGTGCCTGTATAAATTCGGCACAATTGAGTGGCTCTTGGCTCATGTCCATAAAGCGAAATACTTTTATTGAATAATCACACTTTTATAAGCTGTTTAAAGTACACTGCAGTTGGTATCTTGAGTTACTTATTGTTTTTCATTGTGCCTTTTTATGTTTGTTTAAATTTGTTTAACAGTCTCTTACAGTGTTTTTACGTTAGGAGAACTGGGATTTTTCATCTCATGGCAGTAGGTGTTTACCTAGTCTGTCTAAGTTGGAGAACATACAAAAGGACTCTAAATGTAGTTGTCTTATTGATGCCCCTTAAACTGGGCTGAACAGGGAGAAAATAACAATAAGCTGCACATCTGGAGACAAGATCTGCCAAATTATACATGCACTTAAGCCACTGCACCAGAGGTACCAATATGATTTCATCATAATCTGAGTAGATGTAAATGACCTGAGACATACCTCTCTAGACTATGGAGATAGACATTATAGATCTCTCTGACTGTGTCTCAGCCTGGTAGAAGCCAAGCACTGAGCAGCATATTACCTTCAGTAAGGATGTTGCCGCAATACAAATACAAGAACTGATTTTAACAACTGACTGAGTGTCATTCTAAAGGGATTCAGTATTTGTCACCATGGGAAGACATGGTTAACAGACAATGTTGTTTTGACAAGGAAGGTCTGCACCAGCCACTCTAAGCTGTTGAATATTGCCTAAAACTTTAGCCTCCCTATACAGCCTTTTTTAGTTAATGCCAAATTGACATACCTACTGACATAGCAAAATCAATTGAACTGAACCTCAAGGTGTTACTGCTCAATGCCAGGAGCCGGAACAGAAAAACTACACTCCTTCCTACCCCTTCTTACCCTGGAGAATATAGATGTCTGTGCAGTTATAGAAGCATGCTTTAAAGCCAGAGAGTATATGCCGGTAGCGCAAGGTTTGAGTGCCTTTCACACTTTTAGATCAGTAAGTGCACAGACAGGAACTAAAGGTGGAGGTGTCTTGATGGAGCCAGGACTTTTGAACGAAAGTTCAAATGCCTGAATCCATTACCACTGAACACACTTTAACAAAAGCGCTTTAATTAAAAAAGCGCTTTTGTTAAAGTATTTAAAAAAAAAAAACACAAAATCTACTTGAATGCAGGGGGGCTTACCCCCCCCCCCACACACACACACACCCCTACTTTAATATTCTCATTCTGAGGTCACACTACAGTGGGGAAAAGGTAATTTTCCCTTACCGCACCACAGTACAACTGGAACAACAAGCATACTTATGAAAAAGTGCTGCTTCGGTGAACAGCACTTTCGTGCAAGTATACTCACCAAATTGGGATTCGGTGAAAGATGCAGTCGAGCATCTGTACGGATCCTGTCTTGATATACATCAATAACAAGCATATCTCTAGGTTGGTTAGACAGGATGATGTGCCAGAGTTTCTCCACATACAGATCACTATAGTTAAAATCCCACACCACACCCTAGCAAATTATAACTCACCCTCTATGTCTCACAAAACTCATAGTGCATACTTAGACATACTGGAGACACTCAACATCCAACCTAACGTCTTACTCATGAGGAACACTCAACATCCAACCTAATGTCTTACTCATGAGGAACTTTAATTACCCCCTCTATAGACTGGGAATCTGACACATCCTTTCACCTTCAGCCACAGAGATTCCTTGACTTTGTAAATAGAAACACCTTTGACCAGTTAGTGAATATACCCACTAGAAGTTCTAAAATACTGGACCTTGTACTCACAAAAATGGAAGAATGATGTGCCCTATTCCCAAATGGCATGTCCTCCTAGATAAGATCCAACCATAAAGCCATCTCCTTTGAAATCAAAATCAACTCAGTAACCCCAGTATAACCAGTAACATTTAGGAACTATTCCAAGACAAACTACCTTTTATTAAGTGATAATCTATTAAAATTCAATGTTCCTCCAATCCCAAAGAACACAACAGTCTATGCAGAATTGTTCACAGAAACTCTGTACAATCATGTCAATGGCTGCATAGAGGCTGATTTACCAGAAGTAAGCCCAAAAGCTAACTTCACAAACAAACCACCCTGATGGCATCTCAAATTAAACAGGTTATATTAAAAAGGAAAATGAATCATGGACAAAATAAAAAATGCAACTCCCATAAATATAAGAACTCTCTCATCAAATTAAACAGGCAGCTAAGAGGGTTAATTAAGTCCAATAAATCCTATTTTGAGGTCAAGATAGCCTTCCATGCAAAAGACAACCATAAGTCGTCCATTGACTGTGTCAGAAACCTTCAAGGCAGCACACAGAAGTGTGCTTAAATGGTGTTTAAAGGTGCAACATTCACTGAGCCAGATGATACAGTGAATTTGTGGGCTGATAAATTCAGTTCCAATTTTACTCCCCACTCACCCCCAGCCATCTCCCAAGAAATATCTTTAAACATAAAGCCTCCAACTATAAATAGAGAGCATGTCCTGGCTGCACTTGCAAAGGCCAAGGACACATCCTCAATGGGCCCCAATAATATCCCAGTATGCCTCTTAATAATCTAAAACATGACCAATAAGGACCACTGGAGTTTCTATTTAACTATAGTCTCAAAATGAGCTCTGTGCCAAGAAAATAGAGGACTGCAATGGTCATCCCTCTTCATAAGGGTAGACCATCAACAGATTCAGGAAACTACAGGCCCATTAGTCTCACTAGATTTATATGCAAACCATGGAAAGAGTTATCATGGAAATGATCAACAAAGGCATATTAGACCTAGAGATACTGGATCAATTCCAGTTTGACTTTGACAAAGGGATGTCATGCCTACTGAAGCTGGTGGACTTCTTTGAGAAGGTGACCAAGGTAATGGATTAGGGTAAACCAGTGCATATTTCCTACATTGACCTGGCTAAGGCATTTGGTACAATACCCGATTCAGGCATTGTTACCAAATTTACTGAATTAGGCATAAACCCCTATACAATGTACTGGATAGCCAGCTGGCTCACAGATAGGGCCCAGGAAGTTAGAATGGGTGTGGACTACATCCACAAAGAAGCAGGTCAACAGTGCAGTCCCTCAGGGCTCTGTGCTAGACCTGTTACTCTTTTGCATCCACATCTCAGAAGTCAAGGCCACTGTCAAAGGTCTCTGGCTGACCAAATTTGCAGATGATTGCAAACTGAGAGTAGTCATAGAAGCCTCCCAAAATGCAAACATCTTACAAGAGGGTCTAACACAGACAAATGACTGATGCTAAAACCACTGCTTAAAACTATATGCCAAAAAATGCATCATAGTACCTTTTGTAAGTCCAGCCAAACCAGGAAACCATGTCATCAATAAAATACCCCTAAGAGTAGACTTACTAGTCAGGGATCTGAGAACACATGTAAACAATAACCTGGCCTTCAACCAACATCTGTCCAAGATAGTAAGGAAATCCTTCTATGTTGCTCAACTTATAAGTAAGTGCATGGCATGTAAGTCCAGGGAAGTTATTGTACCATTCCACATGGCCCTCATAAGAGCCAACATTAAGTATAATGCCCCCCTTGGTATGTACCTGATCCACAGCAACTGGCATGTCCACAAAGGTTCCTTACAAAAAGAATACAGGGCATAAACACAATTTCATATGCAGATCACCTAAAAGCCCTATCTCTGTACTCAGTGTCTTACAGACTATTAAGTGGCTATCAATGCCTGACATACAAGGCATCCCTGGACCACACTCTGATGAACCTTTTGCACATCTGCAAAACAAACAGCATCAGAACTACTAGATGGAAAGACCTGCATTTTGTTTGCAACATAGATAGGACATTTTGGAGAGACAGATATGTATCTCAGATAATTCCTATTTTCTGGAATAGGCTCCCCATTCATGTGAAACAAAGTCTCTCCCTAACCCTGTTTAAGTAAAACTTAAACCATCGGATGAGAAATCAAACATTCACCCCTGGTCCGGCACCTATGTCTCTGATGGACAGAGACAGTCAGTAAATCATGCCATAACCAACAATCACCCCCCCCCATATAAAAGTTTAAAACATATAACTTTCAGGACACATTTGGGTTGCCCGGCTAAGCTTATAAAGAACCTATTATTTGTTAGACTAGTATACACCCATGAAACTATGAACTATTAAACATATTAAGCAAGAATCATTTTAAACTGAACAACATCAAATCTACAACAAATTCAGATTTGACCAACACATAACCATCACAATTAGGAAAGTTCACATTAAACTTGGCTCACTGTACAGAAGCAAGCCATTCCACACTGACAATACCAGTCTAGCCATATACAGAACCTTCCTCCTCTCTATACTCCTTTATGCTTTCCCCCTCTTTACCAACTTAAAAAAATTAGACAATCAAATTGGAAACTTGCTACAGCAAAACAGCCTGCTTCACAGCGAGCCTTCCCTTCCAAACCCACCATTGTATTGCTCTACATAAATTAAATTGGCTCGAGCTAACATTCTCCATCTCTACAAACTTAAATTCACACACAATATCATCTTCCATCCTGATGATTTCTCATCCCTTAAGGAACTTGTTCCCTACTCATGCCCACGAAGTCTAAGATCTGCAGACAGAAACATTCTCACAGTAAACAAAGCTAACAACACTCAAGGTGAGGCCCTATTCTCAAATAAAATAGTCAAATTATGGAACTCTTTACTCCACATCCTCCAAAACACACCTGAATCTACCAGTTTCAAACAACTACTATTTGAACATCTATCCAAAAACTGTCATTGCTCCCGTGCCAAACCTGACTGACAAGATAGATATCTGTAACTCCCTCACCATACTGTTCACTCCATACCTCATTTTCTCCGTCTCCTCTGTGTTACTACTTTTCATAAAAAAAAAAAAAAAAAATATATATATATATATATATATATATATATATATATATATATAAAAAGAGGAAATCTCATTTATTCATAACTATTGTTTAACATCTACACCGTACTAATGTTATTATTCCCGCTGTGATCGTTACTGAAATACTTGTGTGATATTCTTTTCTGAAGTTGTATCTACTAGAAAACAGTACTGAATACTTCTTTGTATAGACTAACTGGATGATGTGCATTCTGCACCTTATTACATATATGTATAGTATTGTATTTTGCTTATATTTCTGTGGAGCTTTTCTCCCTAGTTGTTCAAAGCTTATCAAGCTAAGGATATAACTCCTAGGGGGTTGAGGGTACGATTACAACCTTTGGTAGCACATGTTGATGATGAGTTAACTAAGGATTGGGCAGAAGCACAACATTCAGCATCCATGCTCTTTGTTAGTTGTTTGTTGAAATATTATGACAGAATTATTATTAATAACTTGTCAGATATTCAAGGCTTGTGCTTGGAGGCCGAAAAATTTAACAAGCATCAGTTTTATTCTCAACACATATCCAATTTAGCCAAAGAATTGTCTATTTTAGAAAAACAGTTGATGAAGAGAAAGATTAACAAATTTCAGCGTGATCTCATGGATTATGAAAAGGGGAAGCCCTTTATTAATCAAAAAACAGTCAGATTTAGTGAACCTAGGATGAATCAAAGGGTTAATAATAATAATAAGAAAAGACCCAGGCCAATTCTCAGACATGCACATACATCCTCAGATTTTACTTCTGAGGATGAAACCTATTCTATGTCGGATGGAGAAGCATCCTCACGTCAGGTGTCCCCAGTGGCAAAAAGAAGACAGATGCCCCCTTTAGATCAAAGGGTAGGAAGAGGGAGGGCAGAAAACATAGATCTAGGTTCCAATACTCCGACTTTACGGAATTTGTTGCAACAGATGATACAATAATTAACAATGTCCACAATATTTCTTCCGTTGTTCTCTCCCCTGGTCAAATCACACTTTTGAATAAAGGATTGAACTTTGTTCCAAGTTCTGTGGTTCCTGAGCATGATTTATTAAATGATGTTAACAATTTTTGTAGATTACTTAATCTGAAAATATTTTTTTCAGATAAGAATGAATCTCAAAGATCTACTGAGTTTAGATTCAAAAAATCTACTTTTGTTGCTCCGATGAATAAACATGTTTCTATTTTTAGGGAATGTATCATGAAAGAACTACATTATGCTAATGTATATCAACCACAATTTAATAATCTAAGCCATAGTGAAAGACAGGCTTTATTAGAGCTTAAGAATAATCAACAGTTAGTCATTACAATGGCAGATAAAGGAGGTGCCATAGTGGTCATGGACTATTCAGTATATCATAATGAAGCTCTTCGACAGTTGTCGGATACCAGCTATTACAAACAGCTTAAGCAGGATCCCACTTTACGTTTTAAGGCTGAAATAGATAGGTTTTTGGAGGTGTCAGTTACTCAGGGGGTAATTACGGAAAAGGTAGCTAAGGAATTACAGGTGGAGGAACCTATACATCAGTACCTGTATTTGCTACCCAAAATCCATAAGGATGAAAAAAACCCCCCAGGTAGACCTATTGTTTCTGGGCGTGGTTCTCTAACTGAGCCTCTATCTTGCTTTCTTACTCTTTACTTAAAACCTCTATTGAAACACATTCGATCACGTATACAGGACACAACGGAGTTTCTTAATATAGTCCAAGATTCACAATTGGAATCGTCCTGGTGGTTGTGTACCCTTGACGTGGCCTCATTATATACCAGCATACCACATGAACTAGGCATTCTAGCGGTTTCATATTGGCTTTATAAATCAAAATTGTATTCTATGGAATTTAACAATTTTTTGACCAAATTAACTGAATTTGTGTTATGTAAGAACATTTTCTATTATAATGGCCAAGCTTACTGGCAAGTCAATGGAACAGCAATGGGGGCGTCTTTTGCCCCCATATATGCCGATTTGTTCATGGGCTATTTTGAGGCCACTTATATATATGATACACATCACAATTCTTTTTTGTTAGATCTTGATATTTGGAGAAGATATCTTGATGATTGTTGGATGGTGTGGCGTGGAACTAAGGAACAACTTTCCAAATTTGTTGATTATTTAAACGATAACAGTTTTGGAATTCGTTTTTCGGTCAACATTGAATATGATAGCATTGTGTTTTTGGATGTCATGATTAAGAGACTCCAGGATCAAACTTTAGTTACATCAGTTTACAGAAAATTTCCTCAGTATAACACTCTGCTACATGCGAATAGTTGTCATCCACGCCACATCATCCACAACATCCCCAAATCACAATTTATGAGGATGAAAAGAATATGTTCCTCTTCGGAGGAAGGTTCCAAGGCTTGTGATGATCTTGTTAATAGATTTGTTGATCGGGGATATCAAAAACATATCATTATGAAATCTTTGAAAACAGTTAAACATTTATCACGTTTGGATTTATTACAATATAAATCCAAACAACAGTCCAATCACAGATCAGGAAGGAATTCCCCTTTAAGGTTAGTTACTACCTATGGGGCCAATACCAATCGATTTGTTGAGATCATTAACCAGCATTGGGACATTTTACGCTCCCATGAATTCCTAAATGATATATTACCCCAACAGTGTTCTTTTTCTTACAGAAGGGGTAGAAATTTAAATTCTTTTCTAACCCATTACAAGAGACATAGTTCACCGTATCCATTACAGACCACTTTGGAGGGAAATACATTGAAGGGAAGTTTTCCATGTGGCCATTGTTCATTTTGTAAATATATGCCCAAAACTAATGAGTTCTCTAGTAGAAATACATCCCAGGTTTTTGAGATCAGAATGTTTTCCAATTGTAGTTCGGATTGGGCAGTATATTTGGCCACATGTAATTGTTCTGCATTTTATGTGGGACAGACCTCCAGGTCTGTTAAATTGAGGGTTTGTGAGCATATTAGTGCAATTAAACATAAACGCATGACTAATGCTTTGTATAAACATACCCTTGAACATCCTTCTGCCCAGTTTACATTTGTTATTATAGATAGAATTACTTTACATCGACAAATGAAAGCAGGATGGCACAAAAAATTTAATGAAATGGAGTACAAATGGATCATAAGGTTAGGAGGTCTTTTTAGACCAGGTTTGAATACATTAGAACCAATTCAGTAGGTTGTGAATACAAGCATATTTTGAAGTATTCCATTTCTATATATTCCATTTTTGTATTCCATATTCATATTGTGTTTGTTTATACTCACCATGAGTGAGTTTCACATGGTTATATTACATAAACATCCTAGTTTTATATATACATTGTGACATATATTCACAATGTTAAGTTATTGATTTGGGGGACAATTGTTTGAATGGTCCCATTTAATATATAAATGACTAGTTTGTTTATAGCTTTATGTATGTTAAAACATTTTTGAAATATACACATGTATATTTATATTGAATGCATTTATTACTTTTCATTTCTTGTACAAACATCATACAGAATTTTTCAAGTATGGGCTGAATTATGGGTACATGTTGTTTGAATTGTTTAAATTATTTATTTATTTTTTATTTAATTTTTTTCATTTAGTTATTATATTGAATCCAATTTGGGCGATACCTCTTTAAGTGAGGGACTATAAGTAGGGCTCACATGGTGATGTCTGACTTTACTATTTTGAATTCTTGGCATTGAAAAAGGCTTATATTAGCCGAAACCGGTTTGCTTATTCAGCAATGGTTTTGACCATTGCTGATCAGATTTGAAGCAATAAAATTGTACATCCTTACAGCTGGTCCGTTTTTTTGGGTGTTTTTGAGCTTTTCTCCCTAGGCCTCCAGTGAAAACAGACTTCTGGCCCAGTCGGACTTTCCCAGTAAACAAGTGTAAGTAAATAAACAAACAAATAAACAAATAAATATAAAGAAACAGAAAACTGGAACCTTGAAATAGTAAAAACAGTGATTTAATGAAGGCAGTCACCAAGAAGGTAATAAAAAATAAACGTTCCACACAATAAAATAATGCGTTTTCATCCGAGCACCTCCCAGACTTCTTCAGATAAAACACAGGTGTAATTACAACCCATATATATATATATATATATATATATATATATATATATATATATATATATATATATATATATATATATATATATATATATATATATATATATATATATATATATATATATATATATATATATATATATATAAAACTAATCAACCAATTAACCAATTAAAATATAAATACATCAAGGTAGTCTTTTAAAAGGTATTTATACATCCAATGAACATAAATAGATAACATAGGTAAATATCAATGATACATATGAAAAAAACTGTGTGCAAGAAATGTAAAAGCCATTTAAAACACGATATAAAAAATATTAAATTCATTAAAGTTTAGCAGACCTCAGTTTTAAAAGTGGGGCAGAGAAATGTGATCATTCAAACCTGGGACCCTATTAGCCTCCAACGTAAGCTTCCAAAACGTCTCTCTGTACTCAAGCTTAGTTTCCCAGGCTCCACCTCTTGCCTGTTTAGGTACTGAGTCAATAACAAAAAATCTAAATCTAGCTCCAGTACATTCTAAAGTGTGTCTAAACGTAGCATTTTTAGAATTCTTGTTCCTCAAATTATTCATGTGCTCATAGATTCTACGTTTCAATGGTATTTCAGTTTTACCAACGTAGAATCCTTCACAGGACTCACAAACCACCAAACAGACCAGCCCAGAAGAATTACAATTAAAGTAACCCTTCCCTGTCAAATGTTTTTGTCTGGCTGAGAGATATAAATTCTCACCCTGAAATATGTAGGAACATTGATTACAAGCATCACATTTATATGTACCATTTTTTCTAAATGAAAACACATTAGTGTGGTTTGCTTGTTCCAACAGCTGTTTTATGTTCCTACCTTTGCGAAGGACCACTTTCAGTGGTTTACCTTTGAGATTTTCTAAGTCTGTAAATTTTTAATGCAGTAGGCATCCACACTAAAATTAGTTACAGATGCCCTACTGAATCCTGGCTGCTCCACCTCCTGTCCACCCTTCCTTTTTGGAATAAATAAATAAATATAAAGTAAGCTTCTGCTATAGAAGAATTAACCCCCATTTGCCTGTGTTGCACCTTCTCTTGCAAGTAAAAAAAGCTGTCCGTTAGATACAAAAACCCAATGCATGTCCCACGTTGGGAAAGCCTTCTACACCCCTGAGCTTATACCAGCTGTATGATTGCACAAGGTTGACAAAGGGAGAAACTTCACAAATCATTTCACAATAGTCTCAATCACTTGTTTTGATCTTGCACAAGTGACCAAGTAATTTCTCTAATTTGCAGCATCAAGGACACATCTGGAAGCATTAAAATTAGACATAACAAGTCTAAAATATATGTTTTTTATACTAAAGCCATACAGACTGAAGAAACACTCAGAAAAAAAGTCCTAGCATTAAGAGAAATGTTGATCTAGAAGGCAAATAGCCACTGATGTCATTTTTACTGAGTGATGTATTATTCTCCAAAGTTTGATTTTAATACCTATAGCTTCAATAAAGTGTTTTAGCATGATGTAGCCAAGATTGGAGCATTAACAGGAGAAGAGCTTAGAAAAACGAGTATGAAAATCCTTACATTAATATATAATGATGCAAATAAGCCAGCAAATTCTTGCAGTACTATTTCATGATGCAAATAAGCCATTTTTCTTACAAGTGGATGCTAGTCAGAAAGTTATAGGAGCCGCAGTACTATAGAAAAACAATTGTGTTTTAGATCAAAATGTTTAGATGAATTGTGTGTCATACAGATGTGTAGTCAACTATTTGTATGTATGTATATGTGTGTGTCTGTGTGTATGTATTTATTTTTTCCTGTTTGTTTGTTTTGTATGTATGTATATGTGTGTGTCTGTGTGTATGTATTTATTTTTTCCTGTTTGTTTGTTTTGTATGTATGTATATGTGTGTGTCTGTGTGTATGTATTTATTTTTTCCTGTTTGTTTAAGTGGGTGAGTGGGCTGGTACAGGACCCTTTTACCCTTAAAAGCCACTTACCAGGCCATGTAACAAAGAAAAAACAATGAAATACTTTTATGGTTGACATACAAACAGTAGGCGATCAGTATGTAAAAAGAAACACTACCCGCTATGAGCCATGAGGTATAGAATAATAATAACGAAAAGATAAATCAGTTCAATAAACTGCATTGATAAGATGCATGACAGGTAAAACAAGTAAAGGCAAAATAATGAAATATAGGTTACCTACTAGAAACAGTGAAGGGATATAAGAAAGGCCAGAGAGGTAAACAACTACAAGAAAGCAAATGCCACAAACCTTTGCAAAGTATATTCAGAAATTCTTTGTACAAGACATCTACAAAATCATAGCGGTCGATGCTGTCTTTCAGAAGTATGACCCGAAAGTAAAATACATTCCAGGTAAAAGATGTGTGTAACAGGTATCACGAGTACTTTGAACTTACTGGGAAAAAAAGAGGAAAGACTAGAGAAAGAAAAATTATTTGGGAGTTTCCACAGTTGCCTATGTAATGAAAAAAGTAAAAGAATTTCAGCAATGTACTGACACTGACATGAAGTCACTGAAACAGGGGGTGTGGCTAAAATTATGCCAAGATAAGCTACAGAACTTTTTTTGTATACTGTGACAGGAAAATGTAAAGTAAAACCACATAAAAGTGAACAAAACAAGTCTGGAAAGTAATAAAATATAATATCCTAAGCAGTGTTTTTAAGTGAAGAAAAATACTTTAAAAGAAGCAACAGTCCTGTGATTTTTGTGAAGAAACTAAGAAAAGTGCCTGATGAAATAAACTGAAGTAAGTTGTCATAAACAAAATGTGTCTTAAAAAAGATATGCTGCAAAATACAGTTGTGTAAGTTGCACCTACCTATAACAGTAGATGTTGGCATTTTTACCTGTCGCAGTTAACTGTGGGTCATATTCTGCCAAGAACACAACAACTCGGCTTCAAAAAGCCTTCAGCATCTCCTACGCTGTTACTCTGGCTACTTAATTATCTGAGCCCTTTTTGAAGGGACCAATATAAACAAAGTGACTAAAATCTTCACTATTTTTGTGTCTGTCAACAAAATCATGGGGAACTCATTCAGAACTAACCAAGATATTAACAACAACAAAACAACTTTATGTCACAACAAAACTATTGACAAGAAAGGGTAGGGTGGGTGCAGTTCCTACAGCAGTGAGGAATTTAAACATCTACCGATATGAGCAAGTGCAACTTACATAACGGTACTGTATTTATAATTCTCACTGCTGCTGCAGTAACCTGTGAGTAGATTGCTATAAATTTATGCATCCAAGGGGGATGAAGGATAAGAATTCAGGAGCCCCTGGAGGATTGCCCTAGTAAAGCCTGCTCTGGATCAGGAAAAGGACTCCAGCTTGTAGTGCTTTGTAAAGGTATGGTTGGATAACTAAGTAGCTGCCTCTCGAATGCTTCAAGAGTCAACACCTTTCCAGTATGTCATCATAAAAGCTAATGCTCTAGTAGAATGTACTTTAAGGGTGCCTGGAATGGATTCACCAAGGTGAGAGCAACAAAAACAAAAGCAGAGCAATGACAAAAAATGAGAACTAGTCTGTTTTGACATTGGTTGACATACTTTAGTCCCAGAATAGGAAATAATGATCTGGTTAGCTTTCCTGAAAGACTTCTTCTGTCAAGATAGCACCTGAGCTGTCTTTCCACATTTAGACTGTAAAATCTTATCTCCTTTGTTTTTGGATCTGGATAGATATCAGGGAGACTAATGACATGAATCAACATAGATTCTAAAACAATAAATCCAATGAAAGCACTCAGATAGCCATTTCTACCGCAAACCACACAGTTTATTGAAACATAGACCACAGGACCAGGAAAATTCTAAAACAACCTAAAGCATAAAAGAGGGGGTTGTGCATACAGACCCTATCTCTGTGGAAAACCAGATAGGGTTCTCCCACCATCACAGTTTGCAACTCAGTCACTCTTCTTGTGGATGTCAGAGTAATAAGAAAAGTGATGAATCTTAGATCAACATGACTGGCAGGTTTGAGGGGTGTCACGGTTAGTTTTCCTAGCAAGAAACTGAGATCCCAAGGAGGAAGACCATGTCTCATGGAGGTCTCAGGTGTAAAACTCCTTTTAAAAACTGTTTAACAATAAACAGAGAAGAATAAGGAATTCCATGAGCAGACACGCAGAAATGGCCACAGGATGCACCTTAATGCAGGCATAATATGGGGTAGAGGATAGCAACTCACATAAGTATTTAAGCACCAGTGGTACAAAATCAGTAATGGCTCTTTGGCCATTGGTAAGGCACTAGCTAGAAAATCTCTTCTACGTGCCAGTATATGATTGTATTGCCTCCTTCAGTACCTGCTGCATATCCTCATGAAAGAGGTGCCTATAAGATATCAAAATTAAAACATTCCGGCAGTCAGGTGAAGATGTTGGTTTGTCAAACTCCGCTTGTCCTGTGTAAGCAAGAAAATATATACATATGTCTTAAATGTATAAAAAAAAGTATAAAAACTGAATTATCCTGGCAGTTAGTTGTAGTTATTTGAAATTGGGATGTATCAAACACTCATTGCTTTGTGATTAGATCCATTGTGTGAGGAAGCTTGTGATAATTGCCCTTAGCCAATTCCATAAGAAGGGAGACCCAATTTTGTGTGGGCTAGAAGGGACTCGCCACAACAATTTTTGGAGAGTCTTTCTAAATCTTCATAATTACCCAGGAAATCACTGGAAAGGATGGAAATGCATATAAGAAAATCCCTGACCAGGGAAATAACAAATAATCATTTTCCTGTCCTGCTTTTAGTTGTCTGTTTTTGAAAGGAGGCAAACAGAGCTTAAAATATTCCCCAGATCTGGAGCAACTCCTGTATGATCTCTGTCCTGAGTTTTCACTCATAAGGGTCTGCCCAGGATCTGCTTAGCTTGTCTGCCACTATAATTTGCTGTGGTGGTATTTAATAAGCTTAAAGAGTTAAGGACTGCTGTAGAGCTAACTCTCAAACTATCACATTGCCAGCTGGCATAGTGGATATGACCCCGGTACCCCTTCCCCCCTTTGTTTATGTACCCCATCACTTTGGTGTTGCCTGTCATGATCTGTAAAGGACCTGGGCTCCACAGATTATGAGTAATCTTATGGTGGCATGAATCACAGCAAACATTTGTTTTACATTGATGCATTTCACTCTATCTAAAATCTGAGGAATCAGTCTGTACAGACTATGTTGGGATGGGTTTTATTAAAAGGGAGAACAGGATTGTGAGCCATCTCATCCTTCCACCAATGCAGTTCTGATTTGATAAAGCCCAAGATTGGAATTTGGAAATCCAGTGAATGTTGGGTCCAGATGTTTTTTAGGTACCACTCATTATATGTAAACTAACAAAGGGAATCATGAGAATAAGGCCTAGAATCCTGAGAAATTCTCTGGCTGTAGCTAAAGACTGGCAAGAAAAGTTCAGGAAGATTTCCAGATAGAAATCCACATTCTCATGAGAAAGGAATGCCTTTTGAGACAGTGTATATTAGACAACCTAAAAATACAATCCTGTGTGATGGAGACAGGACAGATTTCTGCAAATTTATCAGGAATTCCAGATGTTCTAGGAGGAGAGAGAACACATTTTTAAGGACTGCTGACAACTGGGATAAGACTGCATAAATAAGTAAGTCATATAAATAAAGAAAAATGTGGATACCCTACAATCTGCAGTGGACCACTACTGGAGACAGACACTGTATAAGCACTCCTTGTACAATGGGCAGCCCACAGGGTAATGCAGAGAATTGATAATATGATCCAGGCACACACAAAAAAAATTTCAGAAATCTCTTGAAGTTGCTTGCTTTTGGAATGTGTCTGTAACCATCTTTGAAGTCTAAAGTAACCATAAGGCTCTGATCTGGTATCACAGCTAACACTGTTTGAAAGGTGAGCATCCTGAACTTTGGAGTCTTAACAAAAAGATTGAGATAAGACAAACTCAGCATTGGTCTCCATGACTGTTTGTTCTTTGGAACCAGAAATATTCCGGAATAGAAGTAATTTTCTATTTGATCTCCAGGAACTCTGTGGTTCCTGCATTTAACATATGTTGTGCACTGCAGGACGTGATTGTTGTTTGACCAGCAGGTGTAGGGAACGCCCTTGAAAGGAGGAGTCTTTTTCAACCATGGCCAGCTGATGCCAAAAGAGAGCATTTAAATTCAGTTTTGTTGAAACTGGAAGAGAAGCTCAGGCAAGATGGGGAAGGGAGGCGACCTGGTTGCCAGCATGTTTAGTCATTCAGAGGAAGACACCTCTGTTTTGGAAAAGGTTCTTTCTTTTTGGAGTTTTCATTAGAACCCTCTTGCCATCTCGTCATAAGACTCTGCCTATTGGAAGGAGATCACTTTTGTTTATTTTATCTCTTGGAAGGAGATAACATTTGCTTATTTTGTCTCTTAAAAGGAGTCAAGATTTAGAGGGAAAGGACTTGAGGACCTGAAAAATCTTAGAAACCCCTTACATGAATTTACCTCTCTCTTCACATTGTTTAAGCACCTATATTAATTTATTTGACATTTGTTTACTGGGAAAGTTGGACTGGTCCAAAAAGTACACATTTTTACAGAGGCTCAGGGAGAAGGGTTCCACAACCACAATCTATCAAAAATCAATACACATATTTTAAATCACAAAGAATCGTGTAACACTACAAAGTACAGGAGAGTTCAGAAATTCCAATTGTTAAATCATTTGAAAACTGTTGGTTTCATACCATGCAAATCTTGTCAAGGCTGTGGTACAAGCCCTAAATACACTGTCAGCACAATCATACACTTTTTAAGACATGCTTAGAAATATGAGACAAGCTAGCCAAAATCTGATTCAAATAAAATCCCCCTTAGCTAGAATGAGAAGCAGAAAAGTCTCTCAGATCATTGACAAATTTAAGCATAAACTTCCATATGTAGCCATGGTAACTGAGAATTCTAAAGGCTGATGTAGAGGAACAAAAAATGATCTTACCCATTCTCTCCAGACATTTACTCTTTTTTCCCCCAGGAACTGGGTTGGGGGTGATAAGGCACCTATTTGTATCAGACGCACTGGTAGAGATGGCAGCTGAGTATGATCTAAGATGAGAAAAAAAAATTTCTAATAAATCATAATATCTACCTAACTCAGGGTGATAATCCACCTGCTCTCAAGCATATACAGCCTTCAGGCTAGAGACATTTTCAGAAAAGGATAAAGTCTCCAAACATTCAAATCCAGACTCCCTGAGTAAGACAACATTTCAATTGTAACACAGTTTCCTGCCCAAAAACACACTATCTGGTCTATAAATCTTTTAAAATCGAAGACAATTCTGTGTAAAATCAGTTGTCTTGTTTAAAATACATAATAGATACCTAGAAAGCTAGAAAGCAATTCCGAGACTTAAATAGTGGTATTTGAGAAATACCTACAGACATTCCTGAAAAGTCATTTTTTTTAAGTAATATTTAATTATTTACTATGTCATTACCAGGTGAGTAGTGCTGGTCACATGACCTTTTTCAGCTATGACCCAGGGTCATTGAACAGTTAACCAACCAAAAGACTTTATCATAAAAAGAACAAAGTAGAAGTACAAACAGTATACAAAGTAGGCGGGGGGGGGGGGGTGAAAGCTTTTGGAAGCTAATCAATTGCTGTATCCTTGGCAAGATACAACCCTTAAGTGGTGAGAATGATGAACATTTGCTTACATCAATGAATAACTAACAAGAAAAACAGAATTATTTGAGAACAAAACAATTTATTGCAAAACTGTAATAAAACAAAATGCAATATAGTATCCCAGCATGACACGCAGATAAAATAAATAGAAAATATGTTAAAAAAACTAGATGGATGAATTAAGGAAAGGGAACATCCAATAGAATTCTTAATAAAACAAAATACATGGCTGACAGAGAAGGAAGATTTAGAATTCAGAGATAAAATAATGTTGGAATGTCTGGTGTACTAAGGCATTTCAAAGGAAATGATATGGTAAGCTTGCAGATTACATTGATTCCCAAAACACTATAACTGTCTGAAAGCCTGCCTTTTGGTATTAAACAGGCTCATTTTGTTAAAAGACCAGTCCTTGCAAATAAAGGAAATGAAGGACCAAGATCCATATTGTTAAATTTCTATCCTATTTACACAATGAATATAAGTGGAATCTACATGGAGTAGCACTCTCTCAAAACTTTCTATAGATAGTATAAGAATTGAAAACGACTATTCAGTGAAAACAATAGAAATGAGGAAAGCTGCTTTGCCTTTAGCGAAAACTTTGAGAAAAATAATGTTAAATCTCACTCCAGCAAAATAAAATACAGTTGGCATTGGATGTGTAGACATTCACAACACTAGAAGAGGCAGGTAATTATGTCCAACGCCTAAAATTGATATCAGAAACTGAGTCAGTGGAGTAGACCCAACCTTTGCTTAAGAGAACATGTAATGAGGAGGATTGTAGAGGCATCAAAGAAAACAAGAAACAAGCACTGACATCTGGTGCTTTATGATGGAAAGAAATAAAAATTATAATAATAATAATATGCACCGTTAGACTATAAGATATAAACAGAATCAAAAGAAAATGGTAAAGGACTTGAAGTCATAAAAAATGTTTAAATCTAGTGAATTAGCAGTTTAAGTATTTTGATATGTGAACAAAGGAAGCTAAAATTATGTTACAAACATTTTTCTGTAAGTACTGTCTTCAGATTCTGAGGTAAGTCATTCTAACATATTTAAGACATCTAGAGCTATTACTGCTCAGTGCTAGTAGTCTACACAAGAAACTCCACTCCCAACAAGCTCTTCTCATCCTAGAGAGAGCTGACATCTGTGCAATCACTGAGACATGCTTTAAAGCCACAGAGAGCACACCGGCAATGCATTTAGACCACTTATTACACAGACAGGGACTAAAGTTGCAGGTGTCTTGATCTGCATCAAAAATAAAGGCCAGTCAATCAGGGCAATGCACTTGAGCTTCTCCATGTTCAAATCACCATAGACAAAATCCCACACCACTTCCTTGCAAGCTTTAGGTCCCTCTCTATGACCCAAAAAAAAACATAATATGCATTTAAGCTTACTGGAAACACTCACTGTCCAACCCAATACCATATTCATGGGAGACTTTAAATACCACACTGTGATAATCATATATGAACCAAATACACAGGCACAGAGACTCGTGGATGTTGTAAACACAGAGCCCCTGGAGCAGAATGTCAATATGCTGACAAGGGGCACAAACATACTAAATCGGTTCCCCACTAATATGGGAGAGTGCTGCACAGCCATTAGTCTAATGCCATCTCTGCTAAGGTAAGATCACATTACAGTCTTTTTTCATGCAAAAATAATATCTGGAACCCCAGCAAATCCTGGAATGTTCAGAAACTGCTCTAGCATTTTTTGTAGGAAAACATGCAGCCATCTGCTCAGTCATCTGTTTTCCAATAGCCCACTGCATCCTTTATTGGTTTGCTCAGATTACAGCAGCCAGTGGATGTGAGGCATTGAAACATATTCAGGAAAAGACAATATTCTGTTGCAGAATAGAGACTCTCATGTTCTCAGTGATGCATATACACCTGTGGGCAGTCTGGTAAACTTTAATTCACCTAATGGGTGTCTTTGGAGTTGAGCAGAAACTTTAGCACCAGAAGAAAACATGCGCAGATGCAAGGAGTACTTGCAGACTTCGCACAGAAGGCAGCCCAGATGAGAAGCCCATGACATACATGGCTCAAACATATATACCAGATGGGCTTGTATGCTATGTTACCTGACACACATTTTTATTTAATATGTAGCTCTAGTTATCTAGGGGCCAAAGTACTACTCACTGAACTCTTGGACCACCGCCTTTATAATTCAAAAATGATTAATATATGTGTGCAGTTATATCACCAGTTTAACATTAAAATAATTACTAAAATGCATGGCACGAGAACTATGTTCTCACTGTAATCCATGGAAACCAAGATGGTCTGATAACAACATTCTACTTACTCTCCATTGAAATCAGGTACAAAATGGCAGAATGGCTCTTCATCCCTACTCCACTAAATGTTAGTTGTGTTTCTTACACTAACCTAGCTTTTAAACAAATCTCCCAACTTCAAGCAAGTCTGCACAGCAGGGGATATCGAGATTTCATGATATTTCCAAATCACTGGCTAATGTCTGTGTCTATTTCCAGTTCACTTTGTTTAACTATGTCGTTTGAAGGACACTGGAAACATATTAATGTCAGCTGGCTGATGGGACATGATTCATCTCTTTGGCAGCTGGAAATATTTGCATAACATGTTTAAGGCATTCTTGAAAGAATGCAGGACTAAAGTGAATGTTGCTTATGATTACATTCAACAGTATGAAGTTGTGCAGGACAGTTAGTCAGTGAAACATGTTGATGTACAGGATGGTTAGTCACTGGAACATGTTGCTGTGCAGGACAGTTAGTCACAGGAACATGTTGCTGTGCAGAACAGTTAGTCACAGGAACATGTTGCTGTGCAGGACAGTTAGTCACAGAAGCATGTTGTTGTGCAGGACAGTCACAGGAACATGTTGCTGTACAGGACAGTTAGTCACAGAAGCATGTTGTTGTGCAGGACAGTTAGTCACAGGAACATGTTGCTGTGCAGGACAATTAGTCAGAGAACCATGTGTTATGCAGGACAGTTAGTCACAGGAGTATGTTGTTGTGCAGGGCAGTTAGTCACAGGAGCATGTTGTTGTGCAGGACAGTTATTCACAGGAGTATGTTGTGCAGGACAGTTTGTCACAGGAACATGTTGATGTGCAGGACAGTTAGTCACTGGAACATGTTGCTGTGCAGGACAGTTAGTCACAGAAACATGTTGCTGTGCAGAACAGTCAGTCACAGGAACATGTTGCTGTGCAGGACAGTTAGTCACAGAAGCATGTTGTGCAGGACAGTTAGTCACAGGAACATGTTGCTGTGCAGGACAGTTAGTCACAGAAGCATGTTGTGCAGGACATTTATTCACAGGAGCATGTTGTGCAGGACAGTTAGTCACATGAGCATGTTGTTGTGCAGGACAGTTAGTCACAGGAGCATGTTGTTGTGCAGGACAGTTATTCACAGGAGTATGTTGTGCAGGACAGTTTGTCACAGGAACATGTTGATGTGCAGGACATTTAGTCACTGGAACATGTTGCTGTGCAGGACAGTTAGTCACAGGAACATGTTGCTGTGCAGGACAGTTAGTCACAGGAACATGTTGCTGTGCAGGACAGTTAGTCACAGAACCATGTGTTATGCAGGACAGTTAGTCACAGGAGTATGTTGTTGTGCAGGGCAGTTAGTCACAGGAGCATGTTGTGCAGGACATTTATTCACAGGAGCATGTTGTGCAGGACAGTTAGTCACATGAGCATGTTGTTGTGCAGGACAGTTAGTCACAGAAGCATGTTGTTGTGCAGGACAGTTAGTCACAGGAACATGTTGCTGTGCAGGACAATTAGTCACAGAACCATGTGTTATGCAGGACAGTTAGTCACATGAGCATGTTGTTGTGCAGGACAGTTAGTCACAGGAGCATGTTGTTGTGCAGGACTGTTAGTCACAGGAGCATGTTGCTGTGTAGGACAGTTAGACACAGGAGCATGTTGTTATGTATGGTGCTTGCAAGAATATGGTGACAAGAATGAATTAAGGGGGAAAAGAGAAGTGACACATGTCTTGCATACCTGCAGTGTACATGAACTTAACCTTGTTATGTTTTAATGCATATTAGAGTTTGCTAGGTTTCTTGTTGATGAAAAGCATATTCATGAATACAAAGGGAAATAAGAATTTAAAGATGGAAGTAATCAGCTTTAAAAGTCTGAATACTACAGAGGGATTGTCAAACTCTGTATAATGTTGCACAAGTTATTGGACTGTTGATCACAGGTCTATGGTATTATGTCAATAGGGCAGATTAGACAACTAGAGCTACATACATAGGAAAAAATGTGTATTAGGTGGCATACAAACCTATCCAGTCTGTATTTCTGAACCAAATATGTCATGGGGTTCTGTAGTTCATAGTTGAGTCTTAAGTATATCATGGCCAATACTGCTAGTATTATTGGGTTAGAAAATGATACAGAGATACATGCAAGGCAATACACACATGCAGATCTGATTTCTTCCAGTAAGGTTATTGGGCATTTGGAATTTGATTTCTTCAGTGAACTTTTCCCAGTAAAGATGCAAACATAACTCACACTACTCAGATTTACATAAGCCTGGCCTTGCCCAGTAGGCATAAGCTTTCACCAGCACAGTAAGTGCCGAACTGAATACCAGATGCTTTGGTTTATGGTAGCCAATAAATTTAGACAGGGATAATGTGCCCTGCAACAAAGCTAACCAATTTAAATCAAGAATAGTTTTTTTTTTTTTCTACTCACTCACTGGCAAAGATATGCCTTTATTTTTAATTTTACATTCCCATGATGTCTTCAAAACCACAATGATCTTCTACCATAAGGAAGCACCATATTTTTATTCACAGAAATATTTTAAGATTATTAAAATAAAGGTGATTTTTTTCATATACACTACTGTTTGATGGTGGGCATTTATGCCACATAACATCAGCATGTGCCTAGATGTAGATGTGTTCATAGGTTAGGTTAGTACTAGGCTAACTGCCCTTGTGAGCCTAGCCAATTATCCTTTCTGAGACTCAAACCCTGCACCTGGTGTTTGTAAGGCAAACACCTTGACCGTTAGGCCACCTTCCCAATTATATATATAGGGGGTGCAGGGGGCAAAGCCACGCTGCAAAAGTGATGTTTGACTTTTTATTTATTTTTTTTTTAATTTTAGGAGTTCGAGTTTCTGAAAATCGAACTTATGGTCTCGACCATATGAAGTTCGGGTTTTTGGGAATTCGAGCTTCTAAAGTGAATCCATATATATATACATATATATGTGTGTGTGTGTGTGTGTGTGCAGGCGCATGCAAACAGTCTAGTAAACACATACCTATTCTATTTATGTATGTATGTATTTAGAGCTGATAGGTGGAATGAACAAAGAGGGTCCCTTTTAAGCCATGATATATTGCAACAAAATGAAATGCAAATATATAATAGTCAAACAAGATTATACAGAGAAGCACTGCACAAACTAGTGATGAAGCATCAGACAAAAGAAACATTGGGAGTAGCTTAAAAACAAAATAACCAATGAGAAAATGTAACACTGTTTATCATGAAGAAGGCAGGAAAGAAGTACTTTTCTTGTGGATACTGTCAGTAGCATATTTACATGCAGATTTACAAAACACCTTTCCAGTCAAAGCAGTATGCATACTGAACTGTTAGGCAATAGTGCTTTCTAGATACTATTGTTTTTTTTATTTTTATGTAGTCTTGCTTTTCACTTTACTGATTCATTTTCATGTCCTTTCAGATCCAGAGTGAAGATGAAGAAGGCCCTTGTCATAATGATCGTACTTTCTTTTCATCTGCCAGGTTGGTTACTGGAAACTCTCATTGTGGAATTATTTTCTGTTTTTAATATAGCAGAACATTTAAACAGAAAGTCCCAGTAACATTTAACATGTATTTCTCATGTTGAATGCATAATTCATTGTGTTGTTGCCTTTATTATACTGTCTTAACAGTTACCATAATTTTAGCAGCAATACAGATACTTTGCCTGTAAAAAACTGATGAACTTTATTTCAGCAATTGCCTGAATGAGAAATATCCAAGGATTATAATTAACCTCTTAACCTATAAACACCCAAGGGCTCAAAAAAAGAGCATTTTCTTTTTCTTAGTTCTTTACATGCTACTTCCAGACTCTTTCTGTAGGCTTATTTCAGTTATTTAATAATGTATATGCCTCTGATCCCTTCTAACTTTTTGAGGAAAATCAGAAGAAAGTCAGTAAATCTAGCAGAAGCAAGATAAACTATGAGGTCAAAAGTCACAATGTTAAGTCTTAATCATAGCATTTGAGAGGTATGGATAGTACACTGCTTTATTGGTATGTTTTACTACTGATGACAAGAGTAAACATGGGAAAACATAGACATGGGCAACAATTGATGGCCATTTGCCTTTTTAATATAATAAAAATAATAATAAGTCTGTCCTCCTAATATAACAGCAACAACAACAATAATAATAATACTCACCTACTAGCTTCTTTCTACTTCTGTGTTCTTGTAAAACCTAAATATAGTTCTGTGTTTTTGTAAACGCTTCCAAATATTGCTCTCTGTAAAATTCTTTGTTGTTAATATTCTACATAGTGGACAAACTCCAGTTATTGTTCACTGTATAATTTCTGTAACAGCTAATTTGATCTGTACTGGAGCATTTCTCCCTGGGCCTCCACTGAAAATGGGCTACCACCCAGTCGGAATATCCCGGTAAATAAATAATATGCACATTACTATCTATTGTTTTACCTTCCATTCATAGGCAACTAATAAACTAAATCATGCTGTCTTTCCCATAATTTTACTTTAGCAGCAGCAACAACTGCTGTGTGTGTGTGTGTGTGTGTGTGTGTGTGTGTGTGTGTGTGTGTGTGTGTGTGTTCATATATATATTATCCTCAGCAGAAATATTTTATGTACCCACTTTCCTGTCTCTGAAATGGCACTTTTTTACTCCTGTGCCTGCCAACTATCTCTTATGAGACTCAATCTGTTCATCTCCATACTAGGAACAACCACAATACAGTACAAGATGAGCAATCCAGAGGACACCATTATCCAGATAGCCAAGAGAGTGCTTTGTACCCCTGCTCACACCCTGTCCTTCCACTCTGCACCTGAGGAATGCACACCTTCATCTCCGACCCAGACAAGTCTGGCTTATCCACTCTGGACTGATGGCCTATGGTGACCTATCTTATTTGTCTATGGGCAGGAAACTACATACAGCAAGTCCCCCAGATATTTCAAATCATTTAGGAGGTGACCAATGATGTTATTTTAATGTTGGGCCCTAACCCTGTCATTGGTGGTGATGTGCACACTGTAGGGACTACCAATGCCTCAGTGTCTATGTAGGTGTGCTCCCTCACTTGTGAAGTCAAGGGCCACTATCACTGGTTTCTGGAGTCGGAGCCACAAAACACATCCTCCAGATACCAGGCCTGATTTTTGCTCTTTGTGCTGCTGCCCTTAGCATTGGTGTGGTAGAAAAATTCTAGAACTAATAAACACTCCGCTAAGACAGGGACAACTGTAAATGCTCATTCTACAACTCAGACTGACTGGGGTGAAATCAAAGCTTTATTCCTCTGCTTCACAGAGCTGGGACAGATATTTATTCATGTTTCCCTTTTAACATTACTCGTCTTGCAGGTACCAGAAATGACAATGTCAAAGTTCTCATTTGCTGTCAGTGCATTCATCATGATAAGAAGGACAACAGTATCAGATTAATTTTCTTTCTATTTATTTAATTATTCAATAATTATTTTCTAATTGGGAAAGTAAAGTATTCCAAAGGGATCATATTCAGCCACAATCAGGTACAGGGTAAGACGCACAACACTATGCAATCAAATACACTGAGCTGCCCAGCAGCTGAGCTCATGCTGATAATATATAACTTTGTTGGTCGACATTTGTTTGATTAACACAAATTGATCGGCTAAACAAATGGTCGACAGGTGTGCAAGATTGACAATTTCAGGTAGGAAGAATATACCCTTGTCCCCAGGGACTGTGCAATCTCGGAATTTGAATATATAATTATTGGGGGGTTATAGAGGCTTGCCCCCTGCAAAAAAACATAGATTTCTTTCTTTGTATTATTTTTAAGTTTTGCATGTGCCAAGATTAATTCTCGATGCATGCATAGTAGGGTGTCGACCTGCATAATGTTGATCAATTTGTTTTGAAATGATGTGCATGCTATTTTACTGAAACAAAATTCACTGAAAACACATTTCATTGAAAACTGGTTTACAGGTTTCATCAAAACACAATTTATAGAAAAGTGTAGAAATGTATAATGGTATATCATGTTGTAGTTTCTGAGCACAGCAGCTATCAGTGAAGTGAGTATACAAGATTATTTCGTGATTGGTAATGGCTAGCATCATGTAGTACCTCCAGAGTTGTAGAAGTTTCTGTTTGTTTCCAACACCAATTCACTGTGTTATCATTTTTCTTTTCTCCATGGTTATGTGACCACGAAGTTAGTATATATTGGTCAAGGGGTGTGGTGGTGCAGTTTTTTATGGTATATTTGTTGTGCACAATGTTTTCTATGAATTTTGTTTCGATGAAATGAGTTCTCAATGGAATGTGTTTTCAGTGAATTTTGTTCAGTATGTCCTTATTCAATGAAATGTGGATTCGATGAAAATATATGCTCCCATAGATATGTGTGTGTGTGTGTGTGTGTGTGTGTGTGTGTGTGTGTGTGTGTGTGTGTGTGTGTGTGTGTGTGTGTGTGTGTGTGTGTGTACAGTACAACTATGGATCAGCCAAACAGTATAAGTAGAATGTAATGAGAATATGCAACAGAGCAGATCATTCAAGTGACATACAGAATAATAACGTAACATACTATGGACACATAAAGGAATTTACATGATATACAGAGCTAATTAAAGGGAGAACAAGAACACATTCAATAAAGGTCCTGGAGAAATTTACAATTCAGGATTTGAAAAACATTGAAATAATAGCTAAATATCCTAATATTCTCCTTTCTAAATTCCATTTTGTTATATTTTCTGAAAGCTGGGAGCAGGAGATGCTATTGTGTGGGATTTAGCTTTGTAATAGATCTTTCACTCTTCTAGAGTGTTTCTGCACAGGGCCAAGTTTTGTTAAGGTCTTTTCTTTACATCAGAGGGGGTCTCATTACATATAGGTTCATAGGTGTGTACTAGGCTAATGTCCCTGGAGCCTTTACAAGCCTAGCTGATAGGATTATCCTGGCATCATGCCACCCAACCTTAGTTCCTAGTGCCTCTGTCGAGTAGAGCCACTGGAGTGACCCCTGAGGTGAATTTTCTATTTCCCATCTACTCAACAAGATTAATCTTGAAGAGGGCCAGTGAGGTGCTCTGCTTAACATGTATGGGAATTCTATTCCATAGCACGGACAGTCTCTGGGTTATGAACCTGTCCCTCCAGCATGTTCTGTTTATTGTGGTAATGAGGTTGAGGTCTCTGGAGTGTGTGGTGTGGAGGGATTGGGATTTCTTTAGATGTAGCATTTCTAACAGAGCTGGGTTAGATATGGCTTTGTAAGTCAAGCAGATATCACCTCTAAGTAGGCGATATGAGACAGAATAGTTGGAGTTTGAGTCTGTCCATATAGGACAAGTGTTCAAGGCCTAGGATCCTCTTTGTGAGGTACATTTCCAGCTTCTCCAGTTGTTGCAGGTGTCTAGTGAGGTACATGCCAAATGGAGCATTATACTCGATGACTGGCCTAATGAGGGAAGAGTAGAGGGAGACAATGACCTCTTTCTTCCTGGATGCAAAATCCTTAGTAATGAGATGTGCCACATAGAAGAACTTTCTGACCACAGTGGAAATGTGGTGGTCAAAAGAGAGGTTGCTGTCCACCTGTGTTCCTAGATCTCTTATAATGCCTTCTGTGTTCAGTGGACTACCATTGATGGGGTAATTCAAGGGAACCAGTTTTTTTCCAAGGGGGATGATGACACATTCTTTGTCATTGAGCTTAAGGCCATGATTCTGACACCAGTCGTTGGTTTTATTGAGGCCTTTCTGTAGGATGTCAACATCACTTGGGGAGTTAATAGTAGCTCCCAACTTGCAATTGTCTGCGAACTTTGTTAGCCAGAGTCCCTTCATGTTGGCCTGGACTTCAGAGAAGTAGATACCAAATAGGAGAGGACTCAGGACCAAACCCTGTGGGACTCCACTCGTGACTGGTTGGCAGTCTGACTTGGAGTCAGCTACTTTCACACTGTGGATTCTATCTGTGAGCCAGTTTGCAACCCACCTAGTGATATATGGGTTGATGCCTAGCTTAGTGAGTTTTTCTATGATTCCTGAGTGGGGAATGGTATCAAAGGCCTTGGCCAGATCAAGGTAGGCTGTATGAATCACCCTGCCTTCATCCACAGCTCTGGTGACTGACTCAAAGAAGTCGACCATGCTGAGCAGGCATGATCTACCCTTCACAAAACCAAACTGTATAGGATCTAGACTTTGGAGATTCCCTATATCCTTGTTTATTAGGTCCATGATGATGCGTTCCATAGCTTTGCATATCAGACTCATCAGGCTAATGGGGCGATAGTTCCTGGGGTCTGTAGTCGCTCCTCCCTTGTGGAGAGGGATGACTGTAGCAGTGTGCCATTTGGTAGGGACAAAGCCTGAGGTGAGGCTGTGATTGAATAGGGCACACAGGTGAGGTGCCAGTTCACTCAGTAGTTCATGTAGAACACAGCCGGGGATATTGTCAGGTCCCATAGAAGCTGTATTCTTGGCCTTGGACAGAGCTGTTTTAACCTGTGCAGCAGTAATATTGGGTGTCTGGCAATCTACTGGTATTGTAATTGATCCTTTGGGGGGAGAGTTGGCACTGAATCTGTCGGCCAGTATATTGGCAATATCTGTTGGCTCAGTATAGGAGGTACCATTGTGCAGTAGCTCAGAGCAAATCTGGGTATTGCCATGGAGATTCTTTACATAACTATAGAAGGCTTTGTGGTTGTCTTTACTATCTGCTGCAATTCTGTTTTGATAGCTAGCTTTAGAGGATTTGATGAGGGATCTCAACCTTTTGTTGAGGCTGATAAGGGAGTTTTTCTAGTCTTGTGACTTCAACTTATTCCGCATCAGTTTCCTCCTTCTGTTGTAGAGTTTGTTTATGGCAGGGGACCACCAGATTGGCTTCCTTTTTTTTGAGGAGAGCATCTTGGTTCTACTGGGTATGGTGAGATCCATGCGTTTGTGTATGTGTTCGTACAGTGCATTGGTGTATGATTTGGCGGTTATGCAACTATTCTCCATTTGCAAGGGTGCTGTGAAGTTAGCCACCTCTGTTTTTAGGAGCCCAAAGTTAGCTTTGGAGAAGTTTTTCATAGTGGTTACCTTTATGGAGAGGGTGGGAGGGATGTGGATTTCCAAGGTGATTATTTTGTGGTCGGATCTAACCAGGGAGGAGTTAACTGTTGGTGTAGAGTAATGATCACCCAGATTAGTAATGACCAGGTCAAGGATGTTGCTACCTCTAGTGGGGGTAAGAAAGAGCTGGTCCAGGGCATTGGAATTAATGACAGTAATAATAAGGCCATGTCAAACCCAGAGCTATTGGACATGCTATACATAAAGAAATCCCAATCCCTCAGAACCACACGCTCCAGGGATCTAAACCTTGTCATCATAATAAAAAAAAACATGCAGGAGGTTTAGGTTCCTGATCCAGATACTCTCCAGACTCTGGACTAGACTGCCCATACATGTCAAGCAGAGCGCCTCCTTGGCCCTCTTCAAAAGGAACCTTGACAATTGGATGGGAGAAAGGAAATTCACCCCGTGGATCATGTCAGTCACCCTGCTAGACAGGGGTCCTGGGAAGTAAATAGTGTGGAAAGAAATAGACAGGAAACTGTTATGTCTAGGCTTGTATCGGCCCTAGGGCCGATAGCCTAGTACCAACCTATGAACCTATGAATTCCAGAAAGCATTGGGCAAGTGTATTATTGTCCTTCTACGTCTTTTTTCTAGTATAATGCCTATAAAAATTAGCATACATATTATCTTAAATAAACTGTCATGTTAGCATAATCTTTTAGGTAGTGTGAATCATGTGGTCTGATCTTCTGCAGTCCAAAATACATTGTCGTTTGTCTTGGTTGATATACCAAACCTTATATGGAATCAACAGTAATGACAAATACATCATTTTAATTTTCATTTGAAAAATTCTTTAAAAATCACCTCCTGACAATTTTACTTTCATGGTACTCTTTCTGAGAAATAGAAATTGTGGGTCCAGAAATTAACTTTGCTCCTGAATGAACAGATCTACAACTCATGCATTTTGCAAAGAAAGAAGGCGTGAAAGTTTATAATGCACTTGAATTTTGAGAAAGTGAAAGACAGTATAATGCAGTAATTTGAGAAAAGTTTCAGAGATGGCAAGAAAAAAAATCTGCTGCTCCTTCACCATTTATTTATTGAAAGTATATTTACTGGGTTGGTGGACTGCTACAGATGACTTTTCAGGTACATCTCTGGCTAAATAACAAGCAACATCTATACAACAGATAAACAGTACAGGTAATACATATAAAGTTTTTCACAGTAATCAGACAAAATGCATAAACATATTCTGTATAGTAAAAAAGTCAAGTATAACCCCTGAGCGTAGGATGTTGCACCAGCAGAAAAAGTAGAAGATAATCAAAGCAGCAACAGGTGCTGGTGTCAAACGGCCATAAACAAGAAACCTTTTAAAATTTAAATTCAACAGGTAAACTCCAACAGAATAATATAGTGGAAGGAAACCTTCCACAGAGTCACTCTCCAACCGACCAAACTTCCAAAAATTCCAAGTAGAAATCACCACGCTAAAGCTAGCAATGTGGAGCAGTAAATCCTTTAATCACAGTGAGCGCTTTCGCCATGCGGCTTCTTCAGACTGTTATACAACAATAAAAAATTCTAGCAGTTACATTTATAACACATACCCTCACCCCATTGGTTTAAAAACTCATCACATACATTCAAAATGTAAGGCAATTGATTTTATCAACAAAGCACTCATGCAAAGCTAGCCGCTTCGTATTTGCAGAAAGGTAATCACCAATCCTATCAAAACATCATTTCATATAAGCAGCAGCAGTACAAAGGGCGAAGCAAATACGACAAACCATCAATAAAAACATTCGTATAGTTTGCAGCATTGTCCTTATTGAATAGGAACAACAAATAAACAGTATGAAGACACTCGGTATATTTACATGTAACATGAGTTGACTTCATGTTGAATAAACCTACTCTAAACATTGGATGTGTATATATGAATTAAACCTATACTTACTCCTGCATGACCATCCTACCCTTAAAAATCCTTAAAAACCTTTAACGTTGTAAGAAAAGCTGCTTCTTCCGTTTTACCAGCAGCTACACTATCAACACGCTGAACCGCGTCGCTCAAGGGTACGTCGTCAGCTTACCCTTAAAGGGGACGACACTCTGGAGTCACGCATACTAACAGCAGGTTCTATGTTTGATGCCTCAACTACGAACGGAGATTTATAAACATTTATACGTGACTATTTAAAAACACATAACTGTTTAAAAAACACACTAACATAATGATTAAGAATTTTTTTTTTTTTTTTTTTTTTTTTTTTTTAAAAAGGGTTTTTTTAAAAAGTATATATACTTCCTGCTAAAAAAACCTGTCTAAAATACATACAACTAGTCCATAGGTGTGTAAATGTATCTAAACATTAAACATCCAAGTACATAACTTCTGTAAAACCTGAACTAGGACAACCTAGGGTTAGATCGGGATATGGAACGTGTACGTTACCATCGACTCAGATACAGCCTACACTCTTTCCGTGCGCTAAATGCTAAGGTGCGCATGCATTGCAGCTAACAGAATTACTTGCATCTTCATAGCCACACATCTTTGAACCTAGACCTGTCATATGTCGACAATGGTCATGTCATACTCTATATTACTACATCTGACCATACAGTGGGTCACTATATGTAGTACCCATTGACTGGGCATACACAACATGAAATGCTGAAACAAGGGGTGAACGGTGTGTGTGTGATGAAAAGGGGAACAGGCATAGAGTGTGGGAAAGAAAGGAGGGGAGGCAGATGAAGGGGGACAAAGGCATGGGGAAGAAGGAAAGGACGGAACGGCGGGGTGGGGGGTGGGATGAATGTGTGCGTGTGACGGTCAAGGTATGGAGTGGGGGGAGGAGGCGGAAAGAAAGGGAGAAGAAAAGAAGACAGTGAGGACATATGAAGGTGTGATGAAAAAGGAACTAAGGAACAGGCAAAGGAGTACAAAACACAAGGCTAAAAGGCTGAAATAAAGACAACATAAGGTGGGGAAACCCTACCTACGTGCATGGTACCTATAGTGGAGGTGCTGATGAGACCTAAATAAAACGAAACTAAAAAAACGAAACTAAAAAAGGGGGAAGGGTATGGATGGAAAATAAATGAATGAATGAATGAAAATGAAAAATAAAGAATGGATGAATGCAAAAATAGTACATCTAAAAAAACATGGATGAGTAAGGTGGAAAAGCAATGAAGAAAAGGGAAAAAATAATAATAAAGTGCACAGCTAAGGTGTTCATAGATCTACTGTTTGGGTACAAACAACCTCCTTTTCCAGAGGAAAGGTCTCACCTGTACTTTGTCAGTTATACCCAGGCCTTATATGCATATAAATAGGGTCTGTAACCTCCCAACATGCACCTTTACCCTTGTACAACCACAGACAATCTGGAAAGTACATGCGCAATGCTTGATATTTGCCTAAAACCTTGTGGGTCCGCCAGTTATATAGAGTAGCAATGATCTCAGCAAGCATGTTTGCTCCAGATAACTATATTTCATTTCACTTTGCATGCACTGTAGGTTATCCCTGAGTTACTGCAGTGGTTACATGTCCTCACACAGGCCACCTGATCATTGAACTGTAAATACACTGACTGATGTCAGGTGTGGTACCAGATAAGGGAAAGATCTGGAGTCATGATGGTGATAGCTGCCAACATGCCTTCCTCCATGGCAGATGTCCATACATATAAGGTAGTGCAACTGATAGATGCCATCTGTGGTGGTGGCTCGCATGTCATCTCTTTGGAACTCATACTGATAGGACTTTATGTAATAAACATGTGATGCCAGCGAGTCAGTGTGCTCCACCACCATCACCTCATATGCAAGGGATGTGTGCATGCCCTCCAGTGTTAGCACTCCTGACAGTGCCAGTGTGTAATCTGACTTTGCCATGTGCACATTGCCATCATTGTCAGCTATATGTGAACTGCTGACTTCAGGCATGTGACATCATGTTGCACTTGACTCAGTAAAATCTTTGAAAGCTTAAAGATGGCATAGCTGTGACAGTGCTGGAACATATACCTCACTTTCCTCAATCTCTGGCACATAGACCAGTGGAGGCCCCTTATGTGAATAACAAATGGGCACAACAATGCCTTGTGCAGCAAGTTGTCTCAGATGAAGCCTTGATGCACCTATAAATCATAAATGCATATATGCTTAGGTATTCTGCTGAATAATGCCTTTTCATATGTGGATCAATGTACAATGAAATGTACATGTAATTACTTGTCTCCCAGACTGAGCCTGAAAATATCTCAGCTGAATCAGTACTCTACTCCAGTTAACAAAGAAAAAATAAAAATAAAATAAACCAAAAGCATCTTCTAAAGACACATGGATAGATGCCACAAGACCAGCTTCCACATCCAAGCCACAATCAGGTATGAGGGTATGTTCACATTTCCATAGCGGATCACCAGGAGCTCTTCGATTATCTGTTATATGTTTTTGCATCAGTGGTACACCTCTTCTGGTGGACCTGTCTCTGGTAATGTTTTGTGTCTTTCTGTGTTTGGCATACTGTGTCTTATCAGTAAACCTGAGATATTTCTGCATTACTTTTATGGCCATTCACTGCACTGATGGATGTTCCTCTGCCTACCAGATGTGGTCCTAGAAAGCCTTGCTGATTTTACCTTTTCTAAGTATATGCTATCTCCAGGTAGAGAAGTTTTCTAACCATTTCTGTTCTCTTACACCCATGACAGGATGTATACACTCATGAATTACAGGTCAATCAGTGTGCATGTGTGTGTAGATGAGTGTTCTTGGCTGACCATATGGTCTTAGCTCTGGTCTCTTCTTCCTATGTGGTGACATGTCTGCAGTTGTGCTGTAAACATTCCCACCCTGCCCCTTACTGACAGCAGCAATAGGCATGATACCCCACATACTTTCAGCTCTAGGTCAATGGCCAGTAATGACATACACATCCCACACCTCTCTCATCTTTCTCCATTGATTACCATGACTTGTCTGTCTATAGATCCCATTGTTTCTCTTGTGTGTAGACCACAATCTGGTCCCTCCATAGGACATTCATCTGCCATGGTCTGTTCTATGCTTTCTGAATTGATGAGTCTCTGAAAGCCAGACAATAATCTGTCATATCCTTGTGCTAAGTCCTCTGTGACAGTGAATCTCCTTAGCTAGACGCTAACCTGCACTTCACCCAATCTGTTGCTTCCTATCTGTCCCTGTTGCTGTCATTCACCAAGGGTCCTCAGTGCACTGAAAAGGTACATTATCAGTTGTCTTCTTTTTTCTATGTCTGTATTTTAGTGCAAAATTCTTTTCTACTGACCTCCAGTTCCTGACGTGCTTGTCTTAAAATGATATCCTGCAATATGGCGATTATGCTTTTTATTGGACTATAATGATCCTTGAAGGACAGTAATTATGCTGAGACAGCTTAGCATGATCATCTCCGAGTCTTTGCCATAGCACACATTGTGGTGTCACATGCAGGAAGTGCTATATGCTTGTCTCTGCTCATTCCTGGACTAACAGAACATGTGCACACTATGACTCAGCATACAAAGCTGAAAGCACCACCACTCTGTGTTACTCAGTCATGTCCAATTGAAGTTGCATTCATCACAGACGTGTACTATTCTGTAGCACTTCTCTTTCTGCTTTTGTTTACTCCTTCTACAGATTCAGCTGTGATTCAGCACATGGAGCAAGAGCAGCCTCTTTGGTTTTCTGATATACTGGCTTCAGTGGGTTTAGATAGCCTGAGAGAGAAGGTTACTAACTTGTGATCTGAAGTAAGGAAGGGAGATACCAGGGGTTTTGTACATGATGAAGCTGTATTGATAAGTACAAGGTCAAGAATATTCTGCCCTCTAGTTCGATTGGTAGCAAATGTGATCCATGGATTTTTTATTAGATACAAAAACATTTGACCACATCTTACATTGGAGGTGCAGGAACTCTGGTCTGTGTGTTTGTGTGTATGGGGGGGGGGGGGTATAATTAAAGTCTCCTAAAATGATGGGGTTCTTATTAATGTTGAGTTCATCCAGTATGTTTAAGAATCTTATATGGTTTTCAGAGGACATGGAAGGTGTCCTGTAACAGGTGATAAACTGATAGTTGTCCTTGCTTGCTGTGATTATTTGATTTGTGAGTTAATATAGGGACATTAAAGTCTCTAATTAATATTGATGCACCACCACAGCTGTCATCAGGTCTAAAGGCATGGTAGGCACAAAACCCTGGTATGGTGGGGAGTAGTTTGGCTTCAGTGATTACACATGCATGGATGACTTCCAAATGCAGGACTGCTTCAAGGCCAGGCAGCTTGGTTTTTAGACTTCTGGCCTCAATCAGAGTCACTTTAAGTTGATCCTGTTTATGTTTTGATATATTGGCTATGTTGGGACTTTTATAAGCTAGACTCTGCCTAAAAAGGCATTGCCAAAGGCTTTAGTCAGAACACAGAAACCTTTCAATAAGAGCTGTAGAACATGCTTTGTAAGTAAGTAGGTAAGAGTGTCAAGCATCGCATTCCACATTGACACAATAGAACATCCTAAAATGACACTGGATTTTCAGCTAACACTGAGTCAGTAATAACTGGGCTAAGCCAGTATATGCAGAATTTAGAGAATTATGACCAAGTTTCCCATTATAACCAGGTTATGTGCATGAGAAACTGATATCAAGAAATTCACCTCAACAGCAAAGCAATGCAAAGCTGAAGAGCTTAGTCTTGACATCCATTTGCAGAATATGTAATGACTTAGTTATGATCAGAGAGAAACATTAATAGTTCTTTATAGTAAAAGGATCTTTACCTTCTCCGTGTACACTCAATAGTAAACGCAACTTTACCTCTTGCAACCAGTAGTGGACAGACAAGAAGTGAGAAAAAGAGGGAGAGAAAGTGTGAGTGCGTGTGTGTGTGTGTGTGTGTGTGTGTGTGTGTGTGTGTGTGTGTGTGTGTGTGTGTGTGTGTGTGTGTGTGTGTGTGTGTGTGTGCTGAAGTACTACGTGATTGTTAGAGTTTTGTAACACACAATACTACCTCAAAGACAGCAGCCAGAAGTAAAATGTACATCGACTACTTTAACAGTTTGTAATTCACTTTGTGCTGCCAGTCTGCCACACACAAAGAAGTGTGGTAGAACATAGCACATTATACATTTTGATGCTGTTTCACCTTCCCAATACTGTTTTGAGGTGGCTGCAGAAAATTGCTTAACAAAGTTGTCTTCCCAATCTTCCCAATTTCACAGTGTAATTGCAGATCTCCACATACTATAAAGGGATTATTACAGTTCAGTGAGAGAAGAAAAGCAGCTGAAAATGATTTATGAATGATTTTGTAAACAGGGCTATGTTTGTAATACATGAAATGCACAGATTTTCAAAATCCATACTGATTCACTTATACTGATGCAATTACAGAAGGACACTGTTTTAGTTTCCACCTTGCATCTGGTGGCATCTGCTTTCCATTCTGATACTATTGATTATGTGATGAACAAAACAGCCTTTTCTTCTCTCAACATGTGCAACAAATGTCTTCCTCTAATGTGCTGTTGTAATCTGAAGGATCAATATCTGGATGTATCCATATTAATGTTAGCTACTACAATGCATTGGAATTAATACATCCTGGCTCCTTAACTAATGTATTTATTATATATATATATATATATATATATATATATATATATATATATATATATATATATATATATCTGACTTCCTGGAGCTACTGTTTGAAGTATTACGCTAGGGTATTTTGAAATGAAAGCTTACAGTTGCTCCCTGCTCATGCAAAACTTGCCTATTACATTCAGTGAATAATAGTTGCTGGTCCTGACTCAGCTCTGTCTCTTCACTGTACATATTCAGTATCTCTTTACAATGGCTTCACACATTTACTTGAAAGTTGTTATAATAAAGATGGCGATGTCATTATTTTGTTGTCAGTGTTCTGCCCATGTGCCATTAGCCTAGTAATCACCTTCAAACCTATGAACCTATTACTCCTCAATGAGGTAAATGAAAGTAACTTACCCCTGCTGCTGTTTGATGACTGCTAAATAACCATCAATGATCTGGTGTGGTAGTACCAGTGTTGCACAATGCATTGCTATTTGCTGAAATAAGTGCAGGACTAGTATCTATGGCTTATCCTTGTTTGTGTGTGTAAAAATAATCACTATTTTTTATCTGTTCACACACCCAGTAATGCCTGAACACCTACATTACTCTTCTGGGTATCAGTAAAACTGCTAGCAAGTATTTTTATTTCAAAATAAGGCCTAAAATATATCATAGAACATTCAGACACTTAGATCTTCAAGGAGTCTGTTGACTCCCACACCCCAGATTGCATAACTAGATTTTGATTTGGACTCAATGGTGACTTCGTCTCAGAACTGCACCCATTCTAAAACCAGCACTGCTCAGATGTGTGTATATACAGGCTTCTGTAGGTTTTGTGAGGGGCTGAGGATTGTGTGATCATTACTTCTTTAATTTTCATCACACCCAAACCTTAAGAAGGTTATTATAGCTTGTGTTTGAGCTGGGACAGTGTGGTCTTTGTTTCTTTTACTTTTCTCACAGACCTCAGATGTGTACAAAGTAGGTTACTATAGCTTGTGTAGGGGCAGTGTACTGTCTGTGAGCAATAAAGTGGAATGCATTACTGTAATCATTATTTTTTCACTTTCCTCACAATCACATATGGGGCACTTATACATGTGGCTGCCTTTGGGGGTTAGGAATGAGGAGTGAGGAGACATGCGATTTATATGTATGACAACAGTCATTTGAAATACATGACTGTAGCCATTTGAACTTCTACATTCCAATCTAACACCAGAGAATGATTGTCTTTTTTTTTGAGTTGGGGGGGGGGGGGGTAGGGAGGCAGGTGATATTTCCAGATAGGAATTGTATATTCTCACAGCAATTGGCTTGTTTATTCTGAGTTACTATTTTGTCAGCTTTGAACATTAAGCCTTGGGCGTAATTTATGTCTTCCTTGAAAAAAAAAAGACTGAAGCTCTTGCCTTAGTCACAACTTTTGTTTAGGCTCCCATTGGATTAAAAGGTTGGGAAAACACCCTAAAATGTATCCCAGAGTATCTATAATCCTATGGCTTCTGGGGACCCCAGCTTAACTAAGTTATTTCCTAAATGGTTATTACTGTGCTATCTTGATCAGGAAATGTGTATTGAAAGGATACCAGAAAAATTAAAGCTGAACAGCAACACTGAATTTCTTAATCATGATTTCTGTTCAAGGTGTCATCGGATGAAATGGTTGTGTAAAAAACTGTAAAATGTATTTCAGATCATTTATAAAGTTATGGAATCTTTGAAAACCTAAAGAAGTAAGGTAAAATATGAGAAAAGGAAAAAAAAAGCAATGTGCATGGTGGGGGAGCCCAAGATGGAGGATGGGGGGACAGACTGGAGCACTGCACTGTTTGTGCATGTGTGTGTGTGTGTGTGTGTGTGTGTGTGTGTGTGTGTGTGTGTGTGTGTGTGTGTGTGTGTGTGTGTGTGTGTGTGTGTGTGTGTGTGTGTGTGTGTGTGTGTGTGTGTGTATGTGTGTGTGTGTGTGTGTGTGTGTGTGTGTGTATGTGTATGTGTGTGTGTGTGTGTGTGTGTGTGTGTGTGTGTGTGTGTGTGTGTGTGTGTGTGTGTGTGTGTGTATTGGGTGGTAAGAAACAGAAGGCAGTGACAAGGACACATTTTCAACTAAGTCCAGCCCTGTACATAGAGTTGTTGTAATGTATCATTATTATAACTCCTTTGTGACATGGGCCAACATAGTGTGGCACACAGGCTTGTCATAATGTAAGAGTATTGTAACTACTCCTAAACATTTGACAGGTTGATACTTAGACTGGAAGTGCCCAGGGGGTCCCTAACCTGACATTAGTTGGGGGCCTCCAAAATGCTAACACCTGCCCTGCCTGTTAATCCCAAAAAAGCTTGCAACTGTTTTAATGTATTAGGACTTGGTGAAGTTTGTATCTCAGTAATGTGTGATGGCACAATCTGTGTAGTTCCTTCTGAAATAAAATGTCTCAAGTATTGAATCTGCTGTTTCCATAACTGAAATTTGTCTTTGTTAACCTTAAATGCTATCTCTGCTAACTTTTTCAAAAGAAAAATAATGTCTTGTTTGCAGTCATTTAAATCATCTACATATTGGATTATAGTAAAGCCACAAGGAAATTTAATCTTGTCCAGCTGTTTATTTCTCTACAGAAAAGAGTGGTTGATTCTATGTATCCCTGTGGTAATGGAGTCCGAGAGTTCTGTTGCCCTCTCTATGTAAATGCAATATCTGGATGTATTGGAATATAAAAGAAGGCAGTTGAAATTACTATTACTTATATGGTGGTGGTTTTTGATGGAATAGTGCTTAAAATTGTAGCAGGATCAGGGACTGCTGGAAATGTTGGTAAATCCCAGGATGCAAAAAACTCCCTTACTAGCCTCAGTAAGAAACTGAGATGCCTCATAAAATCCTCCAAAGCTAGTTACGAAAATAAAATTGCCAAAGATTCCAAGGACAACCACAAAGCATTCTATAACTATGTCAAGAATCTAAATGGCAATGCTCAGATCTGCTCTGAGCTAAAACAGAATGGCATTAAATATACTGATCCGAAGGATATTGCCAATATCCTGGCAGATCGATTCAGTGCCAACTTCACCCCCCTCTCATCCCCTAAATGGCCCATCTCAATACCGGAAGATTGCCAAATTCCAGTAATAACGGCCACACAGGTACAAAACGCACTCTCTAAAGCCAAGAATACAGCATCCATGGGACCAGATGACATCTCGGGCTGTGTACTACATGAACTACAATATGAACTGGCACCTCACCTAAGTGTCATGTTTAATCATAGCCTCACCTCAGGTTTCGTGCCCACTGAGTGGCGCAGAGCTACAGTTATCCCAATCCACAAGGGGGATCCAACTTGGATCCCGGAAACTACCGTCCCATCAGTCTGACAAGCCTTATCTGCAAGGCCATGGAGCGTATTATCATGGAACCTATAAACAAAGACATTGGCAACCTTCAAACACTGGACCCCACCCAGTTTGGGTTTGTGAAGGGCCGATCTTGTCTCCTGAACCTGATTGACTTCTTTGAATCAGTCTCCAGAGCCATGGACAAGGGTAAGGTGGTCCACACAGCCTATCTAGACCTTGCCAAGGCCTTTGACACCATCCCCCACTCTGGAATCATAGATAAACTTATTAAGTTGGGCATTAATCCCAATGTCACCCAATGGGTTGCTAAATGGCTTACTGATAGAACCCACACTGTAAAAGTAGCCGACTCCAAATCCAGCTCAAGACAAGTGACAAGTGGAGTACCTCAGGGTTCAGTCCTGGGGCCGCTCTTGTTTGGCATCTTCTTCTCTGAAGTACAGGTCAACACTAAGGGACTCTGGCTAACAAAGTTTGCAGATGACTGCAAACTGGGAGCCATTATTGAATCCCCAAATGATGTGGATACTCTACAAAAGGGCCTTATAGAAACAGATGCTTGGTGCCAGAGCCATGGGCTCAAGCTCAATGCCAAGAAATGTATTGTTATCCCCTTTGGGAAAAAACATGTATCCATGAATTACCATATAGGTGGCAGTACACTAAACAAAGAAAGTGTGATAAGAGACTTAGGGACACAGGTGGACAGTGGTCTCACCTTCGATAACCACATCGCCACAACAGTCAGGAAATCCTTCTATGTGGCACACCTCATTACGAAGGGCTTTTCAACCAGAAAAAAGGAGGTCATTGTCCCACTGTACTCATCCCTCATTAGACCCATTATAGAATACAATGCCCCATTTGGTATGTACCTCTCAAGACATCTGCAACAACTGGAAAGGCCTCAGAAATACCTCACTAAAAGAATCACAGGCCTAAAGCAGATGCCCTACGCTGACCGCCTTAAAAAACTCCAGCTATACTCTGTCGCATATCGTCTACTCAGAGGCGATCTCTGCTTAACATACAAGGCCATGTCAAACCCAGAGCTGTTGGACATGCTACACTTAAAGAAATTCCAATCCCTCAGAGCTACACGCTCCAGGGATCTAAACCTTGTCATCACAATAAACAAAACATGCTGGAGGGATAGGTTCCTGACCCAGAGACTCCCCAGACTCTGGAATAGATTGCCCATACATGTCAAGCAGAGTGCCTCTTTGGACCTCTTCAAGAGGAACCTTGACGACTGGATGGGAGAAAGGAAATTCACCCCAGGGATCACGTCAGCTGCCCTGCTAGACAGGGGTCCAGGAAAGTAAATAATGTGGGAAGAAATAGCCAGGGAATTGTTATGGCTAGACTTGTATAGGCCCTAGGGCTGATAGCCTAGTACCAACCTATGAACATATGAACCTATGAACCTATGAACCTATGAACCTATTACTGCATTCACTGCTCATAAATCTTGGACAAATGTATATGTATTTTTCCCTGGTTTCTTAACTGGTAAAATAGGAGTGTTACAAGGACTTTGAGTTTGGACAATGATACCTTGTTGCAACAAAGGAGAAGTAACAGGTCTGATTCTTTTTTCCAGTTCTACCAACAAAGGATACTGAAATATCATATACAGGTGCTCACAGGCTTTCAATGTTTTAAGCACTGTGTCTTTTATGAGCCTTACGTCATTTTCATGGGTAGTCCAAAATGGTTCAAGCCAACATTTTGTATATCTTGCTCTGATGTAAAAATAGCAAAAAAAGGCAACTTCATCTGTACAGACTAAGGGTTCACTAGGAATATCTAGGAACACACAATCTGAAGTACAGTAAATCGTACATCACCATTTTGATAACAAATCTCTACCTAACAGATTTACAAAGGCAGAATTTCCTACAATAATCTTGTATATCTTGCTCTGATGTAAAAGTAGCAAAAAAAGGCAACTTCATCTGTACAGACTAAGGGTTCACTAGGAATATCTAGGAACACACAATCTGAAGTTTAGTAAATCGTACATCATCATTTTGATAACAAATCTCTACCTAACAGATTTACAAAGGCAGAATTTCCTACAATAATCCTTCTAAGATATTTGCATATTTAGCTGAATGTGCCTGAATAGGAGGGACAGAATCTACAATGATTTTAAAATCCAAGGTCGTGCTACTCTTCAGGTGGGTTCAGCTTTGCTGTCTCTAGCTGCTACTGGATTTGGTACTTCTTGCAATCGATGTAATTGTGTAGGAGGTGTATCAAAATCAGTTGAAGAATCAGAATCTGCTTCTTCCTCTGTATTTTATTTGGCAGGTGATGTCCAGTGATATTCTTCTCCATATATAAAAGTCAGGATCTGGGTAATAATTTGCTTATTCTTTTTCAAAGTGTTAGTTTTTGGTGGAGAACTTTTATTAGGAAATATTTTTAATTTTCCCACATACTTAGCACTAGTTCCATATTTTATGTTTATGATTCATTTGTTTCCCTTTATTAGCTATTCGCGTTAACTTTTGATTGAATGGTGTTACGGTAGGTACTGAATGTTGCTGTTGACAGAATTTAGTGGTATAAACAGACCCAGACGAATAATTAGAAGTACTGAAAGTAACTTGGGCTGTATCTGGGGAAGTGGTAGCTGTTTCTGTGGCATTTATCTCCACCCACCTTTTTGGAGAGAGAGAACTATCAGCTTCCTGAGGCACAGGCATGTCATTAAGAGGGGGAATGCAGAAGGCAATGGGGGGCTGGTCATTTAATGATTCTGGCTGTGTAACTGATAACTTTTTTAATTGCCTTAATGGATACACACCCCAGGAATGGGATTTTTTATCTCTGCATTTTTGTAACGTGTTTACTATTCTATTAGCTGCTTTGAGCTATGATTTTAATCTAGCTGAGTTATATTTTAGACTTCTAGCGACAGATTCCGTCTACTTATTTTTAGCTTCTTCTTGCCAGTCATTAAAAGCTGACCAACAAGAGGCTGGTATCTTATTATCTTTTTGTTTCAATTAATTTTTTTAGATTTTCTAAAATTTTCTTATCTAAGTACTTATTTCCGTAAACTGCAAAGGGCTATTATTTTAGTGAGCTCAGACCACTTTACCAAATAACTACAGCTGTGTCCTCCATATTTATTTAACATATACCTGCCTGGATATCCATACTCTGGCTCTTTTAAACTGGTACTTCAGCCTATTATAAAACCCACTCTTATACCAATGGGATAGATATGCGACTATAATTATAAATTCACTCACACTCTTAATGAAGGAATCCTCTCGGTTTATTTTCTTTATATTTGATTAGAGCCCATTCCTGCACCTGAGAAGGATATTCTGTCCTTCTGATGAGGACATTCTGTCCTTGCATTCATTTATTAGACTTGCTATCACACACTGGAATACACTTTATGCTATCAGTATAGTTAATTGCACATGCATACAGTTTCCCAGATAAATACAGTTTACCCACTCGCATACAATTAAATCTAATGGAGTGGTTATTAGTAAAGCTTACCTGTAGAGACTTTACAATCTGCTGATAGCAAAGAAAGAAATTATGCATTGGTACACCAGAAACTTACCTAACAGAAAGTCTTTCACCATTGGCCCATAGGCAATTTTTAACGCAGCAGCACTCAAAAGACTCAAGGCACCAAATAACTTGCCAAAACACAGTTCAGCAGAGAATAACAATCTCCTTTTTTTGCAAAGAAAGACATGTATGTGGGATACTAGTAATTCAAGGTCCTGTCTCCTTGAACAGCAGAATCATGCATTCTTTATACCTTTTCTGATTAAAAGCAACATTATTGTGTCAGTCTTAGAACAACCACTGACGAATTAAAAATAAACACTACAGCATTAACTCTACTAGCTAAGATCTGATTCGTTGTTTATGACTTTCCAAATTAGACATGAGTTCTGAATTCCATAAATGGACTTTCTACGAAGAACAGAACTTTCTATACTTTTGCCATACTAGCATTTTTTCATATTTGACAGGAAGTAAATCATCAGATGTATTACTGAAAAACACTCAGAATCCATCCTATGATGAAAGCATATTTAAAATGAAATATGCACACTAAGCGGGGAATTTAATAAAGCCTACACTGTGTTTGCAGTGCTTACACAAAAGTAAGCAGGTTTTAGATTCAGTAAACACTGATGACCGATGTGGATGCACGAGCCAACACGCGAAGTTCTGTGGCATGCAAATCACCTCTTAAGCAGGTGAATCAGCAAATGAGTCAGGTAGAGCAATCAAGCAAGCACATAGGCAGCTCTTCAGACAGTCAATGTCTGTAGTTTGCACAAAAAAATTCCATGTACAGGAGTGTAGACAGACAAAAGGGGTTGTAAAATATAGATAATATGTACAGAAATAGCATACCACATACAAATATGAGTGAAACTATCCTCCTGTGTGTCTGAAAATTACAGTAAATAAATTAAATTTATTTTTTTTACTAATCTGGGCATGTTTGCGTGATGTGTCACAGTGCCCAAACATGCTTTATAAAAAAAAAAAAAATTGGAAAAACAAAATTAATATTATGTTACAGAAATATATTAAAGAACCTTGCATGGGGTTTCTACAATGGTGCAGTGGTGCTGTTGCTAACGTGGTAGGGCTTTGAAGCATGTAGTTTCCAGGCTATGAGCACAGATCCCTATGCAAATTAAGTGGAGTTAATGAATAGCAAAAAGGAATAATTGTGTCTGCATATCCCCTACGTGTAGGCAGAGAACCATGTTGGTGTTTACAGAGGAGGTAACTGACATCATGTGATGGTGTATCCAATGACTTCTAAGCTGATTTCAGCTTAGCTGCACCTGTTTGCATGGCACGTCACCATGCTAAGTATGTCCTTTCAGGGGGGGGGTGTACTAACTTCTAAGCTTTGTTTAGCTAAGGGGCGCATGTTTCCTCATGTTATCATGGCACACTGCTATGCTGAGGGTGGAAGTCTGGGGGGTGTACACTAAGTGCTAAGCTTTGTTTACCTATGGGGAGCACATTTGCACAATGTGCCACACTGCTGAGTGTATCTAAACCCAATAACATATTAATTAGTTTTGACCCCTGTTTACCTTAAACTAGGGCCATTAAATTATATTAATGATATACTGAGCAGGTGGAATGCATCGTAGCTAGCAAATCACACAGTCAGCACGTACAGTAGAGCACTATAAAGTATGCATACACCCTACAAACTGATTTTCCCCCCATACTCTGCACCATTGGAGTACAGATTTGGGTATTTTAACTGAGATAATGCTAGGAGCTGCTGTAGGTCTGTTACATCTGTGTGTGCTAGATGCTGAAGTCCATGCTGCTGCTGACAATAGGCCTGGACAGAGAGGGAGAAGACTGCTGAGGCCCAAAGTAACCTTCCAGGAGCTACATGAGCTGGAGATTGTAGAGTGCTACAGGGTGGACAGGGACATACTACAAGAACTCACTGAGCTCTGCCGCCCTCAAATCATACCCAGAGCCAACAGAGGGGAACCCATCCCAGTGGAAACAAAGGTATGTGTAGCCCTTAGGATACTAGCTACAGGTACTTTCCAAAGACCAACTGGGGACATGATGGTGGTCTCACAGGCATCAGCATCCAGGGTACTCTACGAGTTCCTGAATGCCATGCTACCACATGCCAGTGTGCACATTTATTTTCCCCCCATCCCTGAGGTGAGGGCCATATGCAACACTTCTACCATGTAGCACAGTACCCTGAGGTACTGGTTGCTATAGATTGCACTCATGTACACATCAAGTCACCACTTGGTGAGGAGGGTAGAATTTACGTCAACCACAAGGGGTACCACTCCACCAGCTGCCAGATCATGTGCAATGCCGAGGGGATTATCATGCATGTGTGTACTGGCATTCCTGGCAGTTATCATGACTCCTATATCTGGCACACATCACAGCTGTACCAGATGTTTGCTGGGGGGACATCCCACATGGCCATTTACTAGGGCATGTTGACTATGCACTGAAACCATGGATGATAACACCCATCAGAAATGCACAAACAGCCATGTAAGAATGCTATAATAAGGAACACGGACAAACTAGGCACATCACAGAGCATGTGCTTGGGCTGCTGAAGTCACAGTTCTGGTGCCTCAATATACCTGCTGGAGCTTTGCAGTACTCTCCAGCCAAATGTGGACATATGGTCACAGTTATGCAATGCTAGACCATGCAGAAACAACTGCAGCAAGATCAACAAGGGGAAGGGAAACACAGCCTCCCACCAGTTTCTAGGTCACCACAGTCAGAGGAGGAACGCTGTGATGTAAGTGTTCCCAGTACTTCCTGGCTTTGGCTAAGAGAAAATGCATAGCACATTCACTGACAACCTAGAGCCCTAGGGACTGACACATTACTCCTACTTACATACATATATTAAAATTGTTGATGTCAGGCAATCCACACAACCTGTACCTATCTATGTCTTGGCTGTGTGCTGCTTGCATCACACAGATTCAGCCCTGAACTACAGTCCTGTCAACTGCTGCATTCACAAGGTAAATCTCTAACCTGCACACTACTTGTAAGGATTACTATAATATGATATCATATGTATGGATCTACATGCTTTTATGCAAGGAAACATAGTGGGCTATGTGAACAGAAGTAACATCCACATGGGACTAAAGATACCCAGTCCAATAGTATGTGTTCCCTAATAATCACTAGGCCTCATGGTTAGAATATTCACTACATCAGTCAAGGGAGATGTTAAACAGTGGGTCACATGATATTTGGACTACTGTCTATCCCAGCAGATCATGGGCTGTTGTTCCCCCACCCCCAACCCAGCAGTGTTCCCATTTAACTGCTTTAACAGTAAGTCAGCAATGGTATATCAGCAGACCAGGCAATCTTAGGGCCATAACATAGAATTTGATCACACATTGTATGTCACGTAATGCAGGAATAACAATGTACATATTTATGCTGTTGATTGTGTGATGTATGACTCCTCTCTGTCTGGCAGCCTGTGTGGGTCAGTGGACTAGGGAAGTTAGTAAGAGTGATGGTGTTGATGCTTCTAATCTGGAAGTAGGCACATCTTTTGCATTTGTGGTATTATTATGTTGGTGTTTTCACAGACTGTCAGTCTGTGTGTAGTGTAACATGATGAACCTCAGTCACATATTAAGTACAGCAGACAGCTAGGGAATTCCGTAGACATTTTGGGTCAAGTACAGTACTGCAGAAACATGGACAGATGTCATTGTCTATAACACACAAAATCACGGATGGGAGTACAAGTAGGTGTGGCCTGGAGTCACTTTATAAGTATTGACAGTCCCACTAGGCATGCCCATACACTTCATAAAAATGAGTGCAATTCTGTTGCCCCTTAATCAAAATGATTTGTTATGTAGAGATATGTCTATACATGCATATGTATATATATATATATATATATATATATATATATATATATATATATATATATACACACGTATCCATCTGTCACTATCTCTCTCTCACATACATAGTATACATATATATATATATATATATATATATATATATATATATATATAAAACTATGTAGAAGAAACTTCCGACTCTGCCACGTAACCAGTATTTAACTTTTTATTGTAATTAAAATAAAATAAAACAGAAGGTAAGCGCTTTCGCGTATGCTACCATACGCTTCATCAGACAAATTAAAAGTATTTGAGACCATGACTTTATAGGGAGGCTTAGCCTATCGGCAGATGAATTAAATTATTCAATTAATCATGGGAGAGTCACATTTAAAAACACATATAGATAGACCATGTTTAAAAACTAAGCTAAAATCTTCAGTGTTGAAAGTGGAAGATGAATTTGTAATATATAAAATTCAAGATATTAAAACCATCTGGGTAAAAACAACATATGTACATCAAAGAATTCAAGTCAGAATTAAAAGTACATGTATATAAATTAAATATAACGTTTCACAAAAACTTGTTACTAAGAACATTAAAGGCTTAACAATTAATCCTGGAAACAGGATATAAGACTGAAAGCCTAATCATATTCAGTAGTTCATGAAAATCCATAATTGCATTCCTTAGTTCTGAAATGTATCATATAATATAACTGCTCCAGATGTTTATGAGTAAGACACAGGATTTCAATAGATTGGTCAACTTCTGAAGCTATACTAGTATTTTAAAATTCGCTGATAGGTTTATGTTTATATTTATATAATTCAACGAATTAAAGTGAACTTAGTGCAAATAGTACATAATGGAATAACGCTAAATAGTAAATAAATAAATAAATAAATATATGTACAGTTAAAACATTACAGTATCATGTATGCAGTTAGATTAATGAATAAATAGATAAATAGGTAAATGGATGAAAAACTAAATGTGTGTATAAACTTTTAAATGTAAAAGCATTATATAGAATAAACATCGATAGTAATGGTGGCATATAATAAAATCTATATATACACACGTATCCATCTGTCACTATCTCTCTCTCACATACATAGTATACATATATATATATATATATAAATATATATATATATATATATATATATATAAAACTATATATATATATATATATATATATATATATATATATATATGCAGTGTCAAATAGATATATACCGATATATATATATATATATATATATATATATATATATATATATATATATATATACCTACAGACACCTGTGCCTGCTGGATGTCACCACATAGACAGACACAGGTGAGCAGGTGGTGTAATGTAAAATGTTGTCAATGCAAGCATGGACAGGCCACATTGTTCCTACCCATAGGTTTGCCTAAGTGCAAGCAGCCACATATGGCCATACTGGTAACTGTGCACACATAGCTAGGATAATAACAGTTATCTTACTGCTAGGATACTAGTTGCAGACAACAGTATGAAGCAATATAATTCTGCAGGCCACAGATGCTTTTAAACACAAACCTAGTTTGTATAATGCACAAGTACTGTGCCTGCAATCACATATACAACATACTTAACCTTTGGTGCGTGCAATAAGTACTGTGATCTATAGTGCATGAAACTAGATAAGCAGGAGTTCTGATCTCACTCCAGGCCAATTGGTGCATGTATGCATGTATAACAGCAAAAACAACTGAGATACTGTGCTGTAAATCAATGGCCAAAACACCAAAAAAAGGTTAAGTACACTTCAGAGATCAAATCCAGTGACAGGCAATGAAACCCACACTTTAATCCAACAAAAGAAAGCAATACAATCAGTATTAAGTGCATTGCTTCCTTTTGCTGGATTAAAGTGTGGGTTTCATTGCCTGTTCAGAAACAAATTCACCTCGTAGCCAATGTCCTCCAACCACAAAGAGACAGTTTATTTCCACAATAAACAAAAAAAAGTTGAGCGCTTTCGTCAGTTGACTTCATCACAACAGTTCTGATGAAGTCAACTGACGAAAGCGCTTAACTTTTTGTTGTTTATTGTGGAAATAAACTGTGTCTTTGTGGTTGGAGGACATTGGCTACGAGGTGAATTTGTTTTTGGACATTTTGGTTGAGTTTCACCTGTTACTGGCACCGATTTCTGGTTAGTGTGTTTTCATCGCCTGTTGTTACATTTCATCTCTGAGCATGTGTGCATGTGTATATTCCCTTGCAAAGCAACTGACATGCCCTCATGGGCTATCCACCTGCAATGGTTATGCACTATTTGGCCCTGTAACTTGCTGCTGGCTTCCAAACTGCCCTCTTCTACAAGGCCTGATGATGTCATCCACCATAAGACTACCAGCTGACAGTGTAGTATCAGACTTAAGGCATGGCACATGTGATAAGTACTGTAAGCTACAGTGTGGAAGACTAGATAGGTAGGGGTCCTAATCTTACCCCAGGCTACTTAGTATGTTTGTCTGTCCGTATGGCATAAATGTGATCACCTTGGTAACTTAGAAATAGGTAGGGTTTTGCAGTATTTTATTTGTAGCATGTAATGTGCCCCCAAAGGACTGACCACAACAAGGCCTGCTGATGTCATCAAGCATAATATGTCCTAAACTGATAATACTAGCAAATATGAGGTGTGTTGCATGCATCATGTATGGTGATCTGTAGTGTGTACCATTACATAGGTAAGTGTTCTCATCTACATACAGCCAACTTGCACTGTGTGCTTTGGCATGTCCTATACTCAGTGATTGGAAGTGGTGCTAGCCTCAATGTAGCCACATTTGTGTGTGAGCCAGTTAGAGCATTTTACATCATGTTATGGAACCACAAGATGTTTGAACTTCACTAGCATAATGGCCATACAGCTCTCACAGTCATAGACATCTTTATACCCATAGTTACTGGATCAGCACATATTGCCCCCAGTCCAAGAGGGACACAGGCAGACACCATGTGTTGAGATGATGGTCGCCCATGCAATCATACAGATGGCATGTGCTGTGTGCAATTAGGCAGGGTTCTCTTTCAAGGACAGCTAGACAAATCTCTCCCAAAAGCATGTAATACTAACATGACATACGAGGTTAATCTCCTTACAGTTAGTTATCCATATGCTATGTCAGATACAGATACAGATATGCAGCATATGCAATCAAGCAGGGTCACACATTGCCCAGTATGCAAGGCACAGTTCACCTCTGAGTAGCCTATATGCCACAGGCGACAATGACACTCATTGCAGACAATCCCCATTGAACACATACTGAAGATGTGAAGTGTCCCTGTGAGGGACAATACTGCTGTGAGCAATTGCCAGTACTGCTTGGAAAGGTATATCAACAAATGGCCATTGCACTCAGATATTGGCATGCTAAAGGAAGAGTACTCAGTGGTTATGAGTATGTCACTTACATGTGACTGTGGCCTCAGCTATGCTATATGATTCCTGCCATACCACTGCAGAGACAGGGTGATCTGAGGCACATTAGGTGTAAACCTGTATGGCCAGATCTGTGTTCCCATTTCTTTCACCTCTTAGTATGTACATCACATGTTGCAACTGATGTGCTACATACCGGGTACATAGGTCTGATGGAAGTGATACTACATGTATATTTACATGGAGTTTATGGCCATTAGTATGTCAACAGGCATGTGCTCACAATACCCTCTTGCAGGATAGTGACATACCACAGAGACTCTATGAGTGTTCACAATTTGCAGGCATCAGCCAACATTGTTAGTCACAGTCAGTCAGCAGTCAAGTGAATTGTGGTTAAATAGACTCCAAGCAGTAGAAGACCAAGGACAGCACCCTGTTGAGCACTGCTGCTTACAGATCAGCTATTGCAGGCGGATGTCCCTATGTTGCATATGTGTGCCACCAATGGGCTACTTGGTGACCCCTACAGGGACAGTATCATGGATGCCTAAGTGGGTGCTTTGTAAATGTTACCTGAGCAGGGGTATAGTCAGACAGCTTGGCTCAGTCTAGGGGGTTGTATAGCCTGATGTACCCTCAACCAGGTCCTTGGTGTCTGCCTCAAAAATATCCACCACATGTAACAGTCATGCTGTCCCTGTCACACATTCAAACTGTGTACAGTCAACTGTGTGTAGATCACATACATGTGTGCTGATCAGCTCCATGATTATTGCCCCTATGGGCATGCAGGTATGGATACTTAGACAAAGAGGTGTATAGTTATGTTGGTCAGTGGATGTTCCACCTCTGTGCAAGGGTATAACAGTTGCCATTGTCCACTCACTTGGTGTGCAGCCACTGGTGTCAGTATGATTGAATGGTTTCCCAATGTTGTTAGTAATCCCTGTCAGATCACATGTGGGATGCAGCCTGGATTGTTCACATGTGAAATATATACTATGTGTCTTCCAATGAGAGGCGAGATACAAACTGCTCTGTAAATATGGAAGTTATGGCACATGTTGTAGGAATGTCATGTGTCACGTGTGGTGGGACAAGGGAGTGTAGTTGATGCAAACAGTGTGGGAAAACAGGTTACATATGGGTATGTGTGTGTGTGTTGTGCATCTGCTAAGTGTAGGTGGCTACTGTTGTCACTTACCATGTCTACACAACATCATAACAACACTATGTGCTTCTTTTAGCTGAAGAGGTAGTGCCTCCATATGGGGGGGGGGCACCCTCACCCAAACTGTCACACAGCACTCTCCAACTGTTATTATACAGCTTGCTAATGGCAGTTGTCCACCAGTCAGGTATGCTGAGCCAGGATGAGTCTGTGTCCCTCCTGTCACATTCAGCTGAGTTCATGCACTTCTAATGCTGCTGACATAATCCATGAATGTAGAGCTATACATGCTTGCCTGTCCCATCTGAAGGGGAGGTGAAGTCATGCTATGTCAACCCACCCACAGGAGGTAATAAATGGCTTTCTTGATATATATGTCTGTATTGTCTGCAAGGGGGGTATGTGCTGGTAGTTCTAAAGAGACTGATCTGTAGCCATATCCCATCAGGGAGGACCTCACATTTGGGGGTCTGTACTGGTCAACCATATTGGTAAACACACAATTGGTTCCCCATGTGGGGATGTCACAGCACTGCTGCACACATTGTAGGTAAGGACTTGGACTATCCTTTGGGCAAGTGAGCCACAGCATGACTAAGCAACACTGTGTGTACATATCACACTTCCCTAACGTGTTTGTGCGCTGTACAGACACCTTGCATGACTCTCTTCTTGCAACATGCTGGAAGTAACTGCAGTACTTACTTGCACAAAGGACAACTAGCATGTAGTGCCAAGCGGTGTCCCCAGATCACTGAGTCATGTCACCTGAAATGCCATGATAGGAGTTAGCATGAATAAGAGCTAACACTATCTTACACCTACTGACACTGGACCAAGCACTGTTACTTGTACTCAAGGCCAGATCATGCCTACTGACTGTAACTGGCAGAGCCCATTAACTGTTACACTATGCAATGGATGTTGGACATATGTCTCACTCCACCAACCATGGTCTGACAAGGTGTATGAAAATATTTGGCCAGTAGGCCTTGCTGGAAACTGTGTATGTTATGTACAGAATGCTATGTCAGCTGTTGGATAGGCAAGTGTCTGACAGGCATAATTTGGAAAGATAACACTGGGAGACCTACGCTACAATGAATTCAGTCACTAGTGGAGTTCACCATCATCCATTATTGGTGAACCCCATCTATCTATTCCCTCTCTGCAGTCACAGCCACTGTCAGTAACCTCTGATTGAGTACATTAGCAGGTGATTGCAAATTAGGAGCTGTTACAGAATCCCACACAGAACCAACAGTTATCCAGGATGACCTAACACACAGTCAGCTTTTGTCTGAGCTACTGACAAAGACTAAATGCCAGCCACTGCACAATACTATCCTGTGGGAAATCATCCACCCCTGAAAAATACTGTAGTGTCTGTACATAGCACACAGTTGGGCCATTACACATGGAGTTATGGACACAGAGAGTAGCCTTTGACTTTCACTGGTCTGTAAGATGTGGGGATGAATTCACTGTTGTACAACATATACCAACAGGTTTGGGATGTAAATCCCATGTTGTCACTGCTATGCTGAATGTGGCAGTTATCAAACCTATCATTGTGTGCAGTGACACCCTTGCTATGTCACTACACAGGCATATCATACAACTGTAGCAGCCACACAGGTTCCATGGTACACCAATATACAGTGTAGATAACATGTCCTATGAAGTCCATGTCACAACTGTACATGTGTAGTCTGTCTCCTAAATGCTCTGGAGGGGGTGTGTATGGCTCCATTCAGGGAAGTTTCAGATCCCACTATGTACTTCTGCATATCCATGACAGGACTGCCACATGTCTCACGTGTTCTACAGACCTACAACATTACTGTGGTATACATAGTACATGCTGGAGAGACAGGTATGTAACACAGACAGTACACCCTATATGAAACAGGCTCCCCCATGGCTGTGAAGCACACATCTGCTGTGACACACATCATGTGCAGGTTACACAATGAGATGCAGAACATGACAATCATAACTGGTGTAGGGCAACTGTCTATACTGGGCACAGGATATTTGTAGATGGGTCATCTCCATCACCACAGCTTGTAGATATGTTAGTTCCCAAAACCCTGGTGACACTTTATATCAAGGGTAACAGACCTTTTCTCAGATTAGGGATGTATGAGTATGCTGAATGCTGCCATTGTCCTTGTTAGCCTGTTATACACATATGAACCTATGGAGCCATGCACTTATAGTGCCGTACCTTGCTGAAAACATATTTCTGCTGTGCTGACATGCCATCCTGTGCTGCTGTATTGCCACTGTGTATCTATAGGTTATCCCAACAGACTCCTGAAACAGAAACAGGTCTGTGACACACCTGTCATTGTGTAACTATACAGCCATTAGAACATCATACAACACAAGGTACACAAAAGTATGTGGCATATTCATGACAAATGTCAGTATACAGTATCTGTCAGTAACCACTACAAGTGGCCTGGCAAAACAACACTGTATTACACAAGTACATGTTAACTAATATAGTCACCCTGTGCATCAGACATATAGCTTCATTTCCTTGCATTGATGGATCGGTGGTGAGGATAACAGGGATGTGGCACAGGTATCATCACTTGCACAGGGTGTTGTGTGGGGGTGCAGGAGGCCTAGGCTGACCCAAAGTTGACAGTGTGTGTGTGAGTCAGGAAGGGAAACAGGTAAGATGGACCAGGGAAAAATGGTGTGTGTGTGTGTATTTGTAGGTGGCCTGGATTTACAGTGGTGTGTGAGTGTTTGTGTGTACACAGTTAAGCTCAGTGTTAACCCTTCATGTTTGTATGTTGGACAGCCTTGGAACATACATGGTAGAGTTGACAGTTCACCATCTCTGGCCCCAAACATGGGAACTGGTTCTGCCAGGAGTTGCACTGGCACCTCCATGTTCAATGTCAAAAGTGGTGCTAGTACCTAATGGTCACTGCTGTCTACTAGGACCATGTTCCCCATGGGAACACCTAGCACCACAAGCCCATGGCCTGCCATGTCATGGTGTGGACAGCACACTCCCCTCTGTAGCACTGGATGTACTGCCACTACTGGAGCGTGATTGTACATGGCCACATGGACTCTCAGCAGATGGGGTTACTGACCTATGTCCAGAAGTCTGACGCTCAACTCCAACCACACATTCCAGCACAGATACCGTGCAGTCCAAAACAGACACTGTCTCAGCCCACCTTCTGTCCACTGCATCAGTTAACCAATCCAGGGTGTCCCCAATGAGGTGGAGACAGTCATGGATGTCAGACTGTGCTGCATCCATAGACTTATGCATACATCTAGTGGTCCATTCAGAATGTGTCTGTGCCTCTATGATGGCCAGAAACATGTGCCAAGTAACCCGTGACGTGACACCTGCAACAGATGGTGGACGAACAGCAGGCCTCCTACAAGCACCCATGTCAATCCACCTGTGTGGGACCTTGCCAGGTCTCTGACTATGGCCAGCGTCTACATTCTCTGGAGCCATAGTTGTCACACTTTCTTGTTCAATGTCCCCACCCTCTGACTGTCAAATATCTGTGGCCTCCGAAGACTGGGTATGTGTGGGCATACTGACTGTGTGCGATGACAATGAGGGCAGAATAAGGATGTCAACCTCTGGGACAGATTCAGCCTCAAAAAAAACACCTGTGCCACACTGTGGCTACCATCATCATCAGTCTGAGGAGACACTGACAATAGGTTGTGTAGGTTACAAACACCAACACTCCCTCAGTCACCGGTGATAAGAAAGGAAATGGCAGTACATTAATACCTGCACTATTATGGTCTGCAGTACTATGCTGTGATAACTGTAAGGCTCTATACACTGTCATCTCTATGACAGATCTGTTGAAAACCCAACCTCATATAGCAGGACATGAGGACAGTACCCTTCCCACTAACAGGTGTAGTTACTTGAAAATAACATCTCATTACACTGCAATCTCATCAGCAAAAGTGAGGTACACTGGTGATATTTGTGTAGACTCTGCACAGTTGACACATATGACACTCTGTAGTGTCCTGACAATACTGTCACATCTATAAGTGTGGTCAGATCTACAAGGCATAGGTATGAGTCTAATATGTGTACGGTCAGAATATATGTGTGCAGTTGGCAATCATACTGGCAGTACAGCAATGCAGGCAGCAGGCCTGGGATGACTGTCTAGGGATTACACTGCTGTAAACCTACATCTACAACAAAACAGTGGCATGCCTACTAGGAGCAGGACCATGAGCTTGGCCAATACCTGACAGACCTGTGAAAAGTTAAGGGAGAGCTAATGTCAGTACCACTGCATGTTCCACCACCACAAGGTAATATGTCCATATATTTCACATTTACAGTAGTTAGTGTGTTAATTGCTATATTGGTCAAAATCTGATCATGGCAGTCAAACTGCAGTGAAACCCTTCTCCCCTCCCAAAAGCAGACAGACCTGACACCCACATAAGACTATGTACACCCTGACACACGGAATGCTACAGTATTGCAATGTTGATCAAATTAAGCTTACCTGCACACTCCTCTGCCATGGACACTGTAGCACCCACATCCACAATGAATGGTGTGATGGATCCCAGGGAGCTGTCATGTGTGCCTAGATTTGCCAGGAATTCCTCAGTAGTTGAGAGTGGTTGTTCCACTGCAGACCCTTCATCAGTGGTGCCATGATCCCTGGCTACATCTGCTGCTTTTCTGTGTGCGGCATTGATCATGTCCATTGCGTGGTGTCGAACCTACTCAAATGTCTTGCTCTGATGACCAGTGGCATTGACATCATGGACAAGGTCAGCCCACAATGCCTCCCGCTATTTCTGTTGTGCCTCCCCCTGGACAGTAGGAGTTCATGCTGTTGATGGAGCCCTTCCAGTATTAACTTATTCTCTGCACCTGTGAAAGCTGCATGGCATCTTGCGTACATGTTCCTATGCGTGTTGAAAAGTATAAAAGTTTGGCCATCGCTGATACAATGGGACAATGGTGAACAAAAACAGAGCTTGCCAAAATGCTATACGGTCTTGGGATGCCGATCAAAAAATCAACCAGTTATCAAAAAGTCGATACCAGCAAGCCAGAATAAAAGCAATCCAAAGATTTTATGAAACACAAACAATTTTAAGTTCTTAAAATTGTTTGTGTTTCATTAAATTTTTGGATTGCTTTTATTCTGGCTTGCTGGTATCGACTTTTTGATAACTGGTTGATTTTTTGATCGGCATCCCAAGACCGTATAGGATCACATATATGGAAGTATACTATATAGAGATACAGCAAGGAAAGAATGTCTGGCAATATCCACTGCTTGATCACATGTCATAGTCCACAGTGTACAAACATACTAAGTGTGTGGATACAACTAGTATACTGGCAATAGTCAGGTATTTCCTTGTGTGACATGACAGATACTGCTGTATGTTCATACAGCCAATACTGGAGACTACTGTAGTGTGTCCCCAGGGGGCAACCCCCCTGATAATATGTCAAACCAACTGTGTCAAACAAAGCAGTGTGATGTTACAGCCACTGTAAAGGGAGAGTTCCATGAGCCCAGTGAGCCACATTGACAATATACATTCCACCCTTGATGTTTTGCACATCCTTTGTATGTGTAACAAATCTGGAGGTCATTGACATGTCATTATCAGAGTTCTAAGAAAGGTTTAATGTTGTAATTCCTATTCCCCATAAGTATAGCCAGACATCTGCATCCTGATATAAACAAGATGATTACATACCTGATGGAGTGCAGAACTCACCTGCTATGTGCTGATAGTTAATACTTTGCATTTGAGTGGTCTATGTGAGGAAAGTCTCATACAGAATGCTTACCCATAGCCAGCAGCTTGCCTTTTTAATATGCTTCTCATCAGCAGATGATTGCCTGTTTACCAATCTGTGGGTCTGAATTGCTAATTGCAGCCAACACAACTGATTTGCACTATCATCAGCCAATCACATGCAACCACAGTACACTATATAAGGCTTTCATGTGGATTAGGGGCCCTTTCTGATATGTTGTGCTGGACATTACTGGGGTGAGGAGACTACTTCATCACAGAGGGTAGATCTGTACCAGCAACTTTTACATAGAGATGGGTGTGCTACAGCCTGCAGTTGCTGCTGCAGTTAATAGGCATAGGCAGAGAGTGTGGATACTTTGAAGGACAACAAGCTGTAGGAGTAACTATGGGAGCTGTGTCAGCTTTGTTGTAGAGGCAGAGTCAGAGTGATGCTACCCTTTCCAGTCCAATTGCAGCACGTGTTTAAGGTAAGTATGTTAGGCAACGGTATCACTAACAGGGTACTAGGCCACATGTCTGTTGTGTCCTTGAGCAACATGGGGGATAAATATAACAATATGTCCACCATTTGGGTGACTGTCAGGCCATGTGTTACAGTTTGGTAGTAATTTGGAGTGTGTATGAGGGCAGTCCATGTTACAAGCAGGTACTTCAACTGTGTATGTTAGGTGTGCAGCTGTGCTAATTGGCACTAAGAGTTTGAAAGTATTGTGTGGTACACTCTGATATTAGTGGCCCTCATTTGCAGTACCTGAGTTCAATTTCTCTGTGAATGCATATTAATGCATGACATGACACTTTAAGCACTTATACTTTTGCTATAGAGATATGTGAAGTGTGTTTCTATCTGCAGGCCTATGACTTCTATCAGTGAAATACAGACATTTCATTTGATATGCATTGTGTGGATAAAGAGTGCATGACTCAGTCATTATTTGCTGGCATCACAATACTGTAATTCCACTGCTACACACCACTGGATTTGAACCCAGGATGGTGTGTGGCAAAATGTACTGTTTACAAGGCATTTAACAGACTAAGATACTGAGTCACTGTTACAACAGGTGTATTTGCAAGATATATGTGCACACATGCAGGCTGTGACAAACATTTTCTACATCCATCAATATGTGCATGGCTTTATATGGATGTATTTCTGCACCAGGGTCACAGTTGAACATGTATTTTGCTATTAATGCCTTAGCAGGTGTCTTTCTACATGTTGCTGATAAAAGGACACATTTACCTGCTATTGCAGGCCTCACTTACATCTATTATTATGTCTTTGACTTTCTAGTAGTGTACTATTGCACCATATTCCTAGGTGCACTCCCATTTTTACCATTACTTTTTAATCAAGTTTGCATGATGCCGCATGGCATGCAGCTCTGCTGAAACAAGCTTACTGACCATAACTGGCAATTACTATGTTTTATTTAAACCACCTGTTTTAATTAAGAGTTGTGTGGCATGGCATGTTAATGCAGTGGTCTGCAGATGAGATGGTCTTGGGTTCAAAATATTGGACAGGTTTTTATTTTGTAACTGTGTATTACAATTTTAAAAACACGTATAGTCAATATAGCTCTATTTAGCTGAGCTTAGCAAAGCTATGCAATGCAGTGCATATGCAGCCTCATCCTAAAAATATAAAGAAAAGAAAAATGGGGTGATAGGAAAGTGGTGAAATTGGCCAAGCAGGGGGAAAACATAGTGAAAGGCAGGTAGGGATGTGCAGGAAGGGTGTATGAAAGAACCATAGCTATCCATTTTTTGTACAGCAACAGCAGTTCACTTTGACAGAATTTGTACATGACTTTGAACTCTCACCCCTGAGAGAGGGGTGAGGACAACATAACTGCATTGTCAAGCCAAATTGATCAAATTATGTGTGTCCAGTAGATATGTATGTGAAATGGAGAGCTATTTTTGGGGAGATATTTCTATTTTGGGACAGGTGCACATTTTTTTTTTAACGTGAGAGTGGAATGTTGGGGAAGGGGCATAGGTATATGTGGGGTAGGCATGTTGGGTAGGTGAGGATGTATTTGCAGACAGATAAGATAGCAGACAGGGGCAGTGTGTGACACATGAAGGGGTGAGAACCTTGGATAGGGAGGGTGTCACGGAATCTAAGTCCAGTATGCCTCCACAAGGCAGCAGCATGACTCGGCACAGTGGTGCAGCGGTTAATGCTGTTGCTTCATAGCAAGAGGTTCTCTGGTTCGATTCTCAGCTGGGGTGCCTTCTGTGTGGAGTTTGCATGTTCTCCCTGCATTCGCGTGGGTTTCCTCCAGGTACTGAAAACAGGATCTGTGGAACCTAGTCGGACTTTCCCGGTCAACAAATGTAAAAAAAAAAAAAAAAAAATATCCCCTCCTATGGGACTGCCAGCACTGCTCTATCACTGCCCTGGGGTGGCAGTGGTAGAGACTGGGCACCAGGTTGGTTAGCATGTCCTCAATTGGGTGCAGGTGGTAGTCAAAACCATGGTAAGCTATCCTGCGCACTAAAACCGGCAGCTCAGCCCAGGTGACAACTCCATTTCCATGTCTTCTCACAGATGGGGGCCTGCTCCCATCTTGTGGGGCAGTGCTAACTGACCCCACAAGTAGTGCAGGGGCAGCAGAGGGGGCACCACCATTCTGGGTCCCAGATGTGCTGAGACCCCCTGCCATGCTTGGGGGAGGCAAGGTAGGTGGTTCAGCCAGAACCGGCCTAACTTGATGTGCTGTGATAAATGAGGTATAGCAATAAGTTAAGATTAGTAATAACCAAACCATTGTTAGTATTAACAGAATGGAACATCATATTTATTAATCCAAATACATATTAATGTGTATTATGTGTAACACAACATTACGTAACATAACAGTCAGTATGTTAACAGCATACCAGTAAGAATTAAACCATAAGGCCAACAAAACAGTTAGTTTAACAAAATATGTTAATATTGATTCATAATAAAACATAACAATATTAAACCACATTTTACCAAAATATAGTTAGGTTAACAAAATATGTTAATATTAAATCATAAAAATAAATAACAATAATAAATAAAAGAAAATAAGAGGTGGGGAGCGAGAGAGAAACATTCCATTAATGACAATGCAGACTATATACCTGAAAACACTGATAATAAATGCTCTACAGATGTGTACTGTCAGTTTTGATTACAGTGACTAGAATTCTGCTATAGCTAATGTAGCACATACATACCTCTCAAGCTGTTATTGTGGGTCAGTATGGGCCAAACAATAACAAATGCAGGTACACAACTACACAGAACAGTTTCACATAATGTGGACTTATATAACTACCAAGGTGTTCTGTAAGCAAATTTGGTAATATATTGCATTCCAGGTAATCATTTTTCTGGTAATCCTCTGACAGACGGATTTGGCTGTTTTAATTACATTACAAGAAACTGTGGCACTTGAGAGGTATGTTTGTGTACAGTACATAAACTAGACAGCTATCATGCTTTAGTTATCAGGCATGGGAATCGAATCCAATAGCTGTGATTGCAGGGGACATCTGCAAATAATGTAACAAGTGACTGCAGCAACTTACTACAGACATGCAAGGAATACAGCCATATTTAGACAGATTTATTTAGGCATCAACAATGCTGCTTAAGACTTTATTGGTATTGCTGAAAAGTGATTGTGACATCTAAACACAATATCTGCTCATAACATGGGCTGCCTCAACCATATACATTTTGTTCCTGGAAGCAGAAAATGAGAGCATTATGTGACTGATACTCACCTGGAGACAACCTTGGACCATACTATGAGTTCAGCAATACATGTTACAGGACATTCATTTTGCATTCTAGAACTATTACAGTGTTATACTTGACTGCAGTGACAGCAATGCAGCCATACTGCATTTATTAAGACAGATTTCTTTAGGAATCCACAATGCTGCTTAACACTTTATTGTTATTGCTGATAAATGTCTGTGAAGTCAACACATAATATTTGCCCACCCATACTTATTTATTTATTTTATTTATTTTAACATTATTTTACCAGGATAAATCAGCTGGACACAAAGTGTCCATTTTCAGTGGAGTCCTGGGGAGAAAAGCTCCAAGGAAGTTAACAGAGAACATACATGGTTTAGATAACAATAAAAAAACTGGTATACAAGGTAAGAGAAACAAAGAAGTACAAGAACAATTTTGTAAAACAATAGGATACTCAAACAATAAGATACTCAAGAGTAGAACCCCTATTTGCAATATTTACAAAAAAAAAAGTACATAGGTGAGTATATCAGGAGAGAATATAGTGTATGCAATGGAGGCATACAGCAGGTCACTTATATAGTGTAGTGAGTCTTCAAGAGGGGTCTTTGCAGTTGCAGAGGGGGTTAGCATAGTAGTGTGAATTAAGAAGGCCTTTGAAGGTGCTTGTGTGACTTTGTAGCCTGAGTTCAGGTGGGACGGTGTTCCATACTTTAGCAACATCATAAGAAAATAGGGCCTCCCCAGCACTGTTATTGCATGGGTGGATTTCAGTCAGGTTTTTGTTACATGAACATAGTTTCCTTTTGGGTTGTGAAAGTTTAGTATGTCAGCTAGAGCAGGGCTCTTCCCCGGATGAAAAAGAATTTGATGGGCTATAATCAGTTGGTGGTAGCGTAGGAGGTTTGGAAATTCTAACCAGTGCAGTTTAATTAGGGATTGGCAGTGGTGGGAATGTGATCTATTATTGGCAGCGAACCTAGCTATTTTATTGTAGCATGTGGAGAGTTTGTTCAGGTTAGTTTTGTTAATGTTGGTGAGGACTGGAGAGGCATATAGTAGTGTTGATAAGAGATGAGTTTTGGCTATTGTTGTTCTAGTTTCGGGGGTTAGGAATAGTATGCAACGATACAGGCAACCAAGTTTTTTTGGACTTTAGAGATAGTTTGGAATACATGCTTGTTGAATTTAAGTTGTTGATCAATAGTGATGCCTAAGAGTTTGGCCTCAGTTACTGAAGTGATGAGGGTGCCATTGGTTGACATGATGGTAAAGGTGGTGGAGGAGTGATTGATTGGGTGGAATAGCATTAGCTGTGTTTTTTGGGGGGTTAGTATTAGTTGGTAGTTGTTTAGCCAGTTCTCTACCTCAGTGAAAGATTCCTGCACTTTACTTTGTAGTAATTGGATGTTTGGTGCTGAGCAGATTAGAGTAGTGTCATCTGCATACTGGACGATGTTGGTTTTAGTGGTAGCTAGGTGGAGATTATTTATAAATATGTTGAAGAGAAGGGGACCAAGGATTGAACCTTGTGGGGCACCGCATGTGAAAGGGAGTGGGGGGTATAGAGAGTTGCCCCATTTGATAGATTGTGACCGGTTGTTTAGGTAACTGTAAAACCATTTTAGGGTGGAGTCATTGAGGTTGAGTTCTGCTAGGCAGGTGAGGAGTTTGCTATGGGAAACTGTATCAAATGCCTTGGATAGGTCTAAAAAGATGGCAGAGACCAGCTTCCCTTGGTTGCTATGCGAGTGTATGGTATTGGAGAAGTTAATTAGAGCAGTGTTGGTGTTATGGGAAGGTCTGAATCCATGTTGGGTTTTAGTTAGAAGGTTGTTAGTTAACAGATGGGTAAGGATTTGGTGGTGGATACATTTTTCTAGAATTTTTGAGAGGGGTGATAGGATAGCGATGGGACGGTAGTTGGAGAGGTCAGTAGAGGGACCGCCCTTGTGGAGAGGGATAATATATGAGGTTTTCCATAATGAAGGAATGGAATACAAGGAGACAGATCTGTTAATGAGTAGGGAGATGGGGTAGGCAATGGCCTTGGATGCAGTTTGGAGATATTGAGCTGGGAGACTGTCGGCAGCTTGGGTGGTAGGTTTGAGTTTAGCTAAGAGATTTTGAATGGTTGTAGTTGGAACTGGGTTAAAAGTGAAAGGGTGGAGTTAGTCTGGTAGTTTAAGGGTTGATGTTGGGTCATGAGTGATATTGCACTTACCAGGTTCAGTATTGAAGAGGTAAAGTAGTTATTAAAACTACAGGCTATGTGTGGCTCAGTACCTGTGATATCTGGGGTGGTGTGGTAGCTTAACCAGGCTGGAGGACGTTGTTCACTGCAGCCCAGAATTTCTGTGGGTTGTTGTTATGTTTACTTTGTAGGGAAATATGGTAGTGTTTCTTGTCCAACCTAACTTGCTTTTTTGCTTTAATTCTGAGCTCAGAAAATCTTTGCCTAGTTATGGGAGTTTTGTATTTTTGCCAAGTTATCCAAGCTTTGTCTCTAGTCTTAAGTAAGATGTTTGTGGCTTTGTTTAACCAGGGGGCAGGGTTACTTCGCAATCTTATAGTTTTTAGTGGGGCTAGTTGGTTTAAAATCTCTAGGAATTTGGCATTAACGTATTCTACTACATTATCCAAGGGAAGGCTTTTTATGGAGGCCCAGTCACAGGATTTTAGGGCTTCTGAGAATTGTTCTGGGGAGAAGTTTTTTTGGGAACAGATTTGTAAGAGAGCAGGGGTGTTAGTAGATTTTATTTTGTGCCGAAGGAGAAAGGTTGGGTTATGGTCACTGAGGGAGTCAGGTAGTATTCCAGATAAGTGGGCAGTATTGGGCTGGTTAGTCAGGATCCAGTCTAAGGTAGATTCTCGTTTGGTGGTTTTGTCAAGTCTTGTGGGTGAGTGCATGAGTTGTATGAAATTATATAGGTTTATGTGGTTGGTGGCTTTACCTGGAGTAGGAGGTACAGAGAACATTATGTGACTGATATTGGCCTGGAGACAGTGTTGCACTTGACTGCAGCAACCTTAACATAGACAAGCAATGCATACAGCTCTACCACAATGGTTATGACAACACAATCCTGTTGTACACCATTTTGCTTACTGTTATTGGCATTGTTTCTTGTTTATTGCAATACAGTTGTTATTCTTTATTTATTGCACTGCAGCTCTAATTGTCCATTTATTGTACTACAGTTCTACTTGCTCATTTATTGCACTACAGTTTTTATTGTGTATAATTTATTGCAGTAAATGCTTTACTCTTTCTTGCTTGTTGCACTACAGTTAGCATAATAAATCCATACTTACCACACTCATGGTGCAACCTGGCCAGGCGCCCAGCATGAGACTCAACATTGCAAGTACTCTCAGCTGCAGCTGTTGGGAGAGAAGCACACCATTATGCATATCAGTTTTGCAGACCTTCAGCTTCCATTTTGATAAAGCAGTGGAAAACATACTTACATATTTATGGGGCATGCCCATCTCTTGCCACTTGGACCCAGGTGTCCAAGGTTCCCCTCTTTCTCCTCCTCATGTCATCATAATGGTGATGACACTGCTCACCAGTGCAGGGGATACTAGTAGCACTGGTAAGTTCTCTGGCTAACTGGTCCCAGGCCTCCGCCTTACATTCTGAACTCTGAAACCACCCTGCATCAGCCTGGGTTCATAATTCTTTACCAGGGACCCAAGAAAGACCCTGGACTCCTGTACATGCCATCTCTGAGCCAGAAAGCATGCACCCTCTCCAACACCACCTGGCATATCCGCAGATAATCATACTCCAAAGAATGGTGCAGAATTCCTGGCTATTGCACCTAATATAGGCTGTTTTTCCTCCCTTAAACGTCATTGAGCAGCAATCAAAAAAGTGCTGTGTGGCTTAGCAGCATGCAAACCAGCTAAGCAGCTTAGTACCGCACAAACAGTAGTAGCCATTAGCATGTTTAAGCAGTGCTCAGCACAACACAACAGTGCCATATTTCACAAATCTGTCTTTAAAATTAAACATATATACTAAATTAAATCACAGACATCTTATGACTGCTATGGACTCAAACCCAGGACCTACTAAGCATTAGGTGTTAACTCTACCCATTTAGCTACTTGGATATTACAAAAACTAGTATACCTTCACATATACTACTGAGCTATCTGTTAGCATTGCTGAGCCCAATACTGTGCCATGCAAACATGCTTAAATAGACCCAGAAATAAATAATTAATTGCATCTGGTTTCTATTTTTAGATGTCTGGCAGTTGGTTATGTATGTATAAGCGCCACTCGGCTCTGTGGTGCTCTGTGTTGAGCCATGCAAACTGCAATTAAAAAAATAAAAATTATGATAATTAATTACATCTGGTTTCTATTTTTAGATGTGTAGCAGGTGTCAGCTGTCTATATGTGAGCACTGCTTGGCATTGCTGTGTTCCGTGCTGCTCAAACATACAGAGAGAAAAAAAAAAATTCATAACAATAAAATATTATACACAGTAGTGGGGAGCATTACAGGGAGCCTCACCCTGTATATAACATCTAACCAGGCATCCACAGCCATGCATATCCTCTACATTTCTCCCTATACAGATTCTATATCCCTTTTCCTATGCTCCCCCTCAGCAGCACAATATCATTAATATGCATGGCGGGCTGACGAGAGGGAACTGTGGCACTGTACATGGATACATTCTGTGTAGGTTCTACATGGTGCCTACATGGATTTTATTAAATCATGGGGTAACGTTTTTACTTCTTTGTATGGCTCACCCTTTACATCTAAAAATCCCTCTCCCATCCCTAACCTCCTGATTGCTCCCTAAACCTAGTCTCCCCATGCCTGGCTCCTTACCACACTTACCTGCTCCATGGCAAGCACTCCCTTGCAACTGTCTGTTGCTGCAGCTGTGTCACTGAACTCACTTTCTAATTTGAGTAGCTGTAAAAGTAGCTAGGTGGACAGGGTTACAACCATTCAAGTCCCTAGCTATGAGTTAATGGAATTTGGGCAGCTTGGGCATGAGCGACTGTATAACATCCTTCCTATACTATTCACATTTAGTCCCAACATGCCTAAATCATCATTTTCCTTTTTTTTTACTGCGGTTTCTACCGCTGTTTTTATTTGTCTCCTTCTCAACCTCCTTGCTATTGATTTAACTTCTTCCTGCTCTTGTTCTTCCTCTGTTTCAGAGTCACCAGCTTCATTTTCTTCACTTGCTAACCCATTATACCTATTTTCTGTTTGTATATGAATATCTTCTAACATTAATCATTCTCCTTGCTCAGTTATATTTCTTTTTCTTTCTTCCTCATTTACATAAATCATTTCACTTCCTTTCTGAATATTGTTGTCTACATATTGTCTTTATTTTCTTTTAATTTCATTTTCACGTACCAGTTATTTTTCCAGCACAGGACAGTTAAATCAAAATTAGCTAGACTCATTACATTTCCTACAAAATGGTCCATAGTTTCTAGCAGTATGGCCTTGCTCCATATATTGCCTCATCCTCTTTTCTGTACATTTCTGAACCAAATGTGTTTCATTCTCACAATAAAAGTAATTATTCAGTTGGTTCCCATATCTAACCATTGCCCTTTTTCCATCTACTATTATAAGATTTGAAATATGTTTCAATTTCCCATCATGTATATCCCATGTAACCCTTCCTACCCATGCCTGTCCATACATTTCTTCTGTCATATATTTTATATTATGCACATTGTCACGCACTGTGAGAAAAAAAAATTAAGTTGAAGTTTCTAAACATCCAAAGTTCTGAATTGCACAATTTTCTTTTTAACCATAAGCCAAAGTTCTGAAAAATAAAATCTTTTCAAGGTATGTTATGTCTTTTTTCTGTTTCACCCATAATTTGTTCTATATTTGGAAAACTCAAAAGTTACTTCGCAAAATTCTTTTGGAGAGAGAATCACAGCAAGATGAAATGTATCAAATGTATCAAAGTTCTTATGTTCTTATATTTTTTTAAAGGAAATACCAATGACAGTATATCATTGCCCATTATGTCACGCCTGTGAAGAGTAACAGCGGCTTTGCTTCTTATTCTTAAGACTGTCTTTTTTTCTGAAGATGCTGCACATCTACTGCTTCTTGTTCCTTGCCTTACAATATTTGCATATATATATGTGTATATATATATATATATATATATATATATATATATATATATATATATATATATATATATATATATATATATATATATATATATATATATATATATATATATCATTTTTTTCTTTAATCATTTTTGCCATGCACAGTACGCAGTTGCAGAGGTGTATCCTTTATACTGATTACTCCATCAAATGAATATGTCTCTGTAGTTTCTGCCTCTGTAATCTGCATCTCTGCGACAGTATCAGCCTCAGTATCAGACTGCTCCCGGAACACGTGATCCATCACAGCATCCCAGCTCATCTCCTCACCTTCATTAAGTTCTCCTTCCTTCATTAAGTTCTCCAGTCTTTCTGTATCCAAACCTCCAGTCTCCATCTTTCTAAGATTTCATCTTGCTGTGATTCTCTCTCCAAAATTTCTCCAGCAGCAATGTTTACTACTTCCTCCATCTTGGAATTATCAAAGCACTAGTGACAGCACCCTGGCATCACCTAGTTATCAGAAAAAGAGTATGGGAAGTTCCCAGGTGCTCTGGGCAAATTTCCCCTTTTAAATATGACTAACATTTTGGGTCCCCCCTGAAAAGAGGCTATTGGGCTAGTGGCACTAACCCAGTCAAAAAAGTTTAAATAAATGAATACATAAATAAATATGATATGTTTTAAGGCAGCTCTGGCCAGTAGTAGTTGAGAATTTTAAAGATTTGTGTAGCAAAGAAAATATGTTTTCAAGTATAGCTGTGTTTTCTTATTCTGAGTTTGCCAGAAAAAAGAAAAAGACCATGTCTTGTTTTTATGCATACCTCAGGTATTTCAAGATTTTTCATCACTTAATGCTGACCACATAGTGATAATAATATTATGTGGTGGGGTAGTGGGTGTGATTGCTCCTCCGTATGAAATACGTTAAGGATGTAAGCATCAGCAGTCTTCTGCTTTCTACTTTCTGCATGAAGAAGATTTGTATCAGCTTTTTAGTTACTACAGAAGTGGCTCATCTGTTTCTTATACTTTTATTTCTGTATTAATACTGTGCCACTATTGTACTATATGTAATCCATTTTTCCTGATGCAGCACCATCACTGTGTTGTCACATTTAATCATATATATTTAAAGCAAAACACTCCAAACTGCATTACCATTTCTGGGCTTTTACATGTTAAGAACTGTCACACTAAGAAAAGCTGATGTTGATAATATGGGTTATGTTTTAGTGTTCATTTGGTTTATGTGCCATTACAATCAAATGCATCAGCTGTGCATTAAGAGCTGTTTTCTGTCATTGCAAGTCCACACACTTAATATAAGCCTGTGTTCAGTAAGTATACCCATACCATGTGCTCTGCAATAGCTTCACATCAGAGTTTTTTAGGTAACATGCTTGCAGCCAATTTAGTATCAGCCTCAGTTTCAGATGAGTAAATCTTTCACATCATTAAAGGTGGGTTATGCATGCACCAGTAATTTTTTTCTGTACCTAAGACAATGAAATGTCTTTCAGAAAAAGGTGGGCCTGTCCCCATGACTTTCACTACAGTAGCCTCTGTTGTATATTTTCTCACTATGACACTTTGCTACAAGGTAATATAGATAAAATAGTTGGATAGTAATTCATGGGATGGATGCAAACATTTGCCTGCACCCCCAGAATGCATTACATGATACCTTCAGAGAAGATAATTTCCTCTTCTATACCCAAACAGCTGCAGAGATGCATGGTGCACCTTCCTAATTTCACTAGTTCAACATTATCAAAATATTTTATTACCAAAACAAAAAAAAAAAAAAAAAAAGAACACAAGGAAGGTCATCATCAGCCCTTCAATTTCCCCATTCTCTAGATGGGTCCAGCATGCCCGCAGAAGAATGTGAAGTCCACTCCAAGGCCGTAAAAAAATATGTACTTTCATATGACCAGATACTATAAAAACAATAGATTCAAAGTTCATTTCGTCCCACCAGTGGTGAGACTTCTTCAGGTAAAATCATTCAACAATATTTAAACATTTAAATACGTTCCCTTTCTGGTCATAGCTCCAGCAACCAATGAAAGGGGGCTATCCCTTACTCATTAACTTGTAATTGGAAACCTCCTTAATGGGTTAACTCTGTGTTAAACCCACATGCATCATTTTTGCAAGAAGTAAAAGAATTAAATAATAAAAAATACATTCCTATCTTATCAATAAAAACTGTTACACTACATACGCTTAAAAAGCTTGAAAATATTTAAAATCCCTAGAAAAATTCATGCCATTACAATTAAATATGTGTGCGTCAGTAATTACATTATGTTACAATGTGTATATTCGTTTTCATGCCTATACATATTCAAATCACAGTAAAGTAGTTATTTATCAGACATTCTACCCTCTTAAAAATTGTATGATAAAATTGTTATAACCATAGCTAGTCAATCTGATTTTGTGACAGCCCTAGTACATACAAATATAGTGAAATACTCGAATAGTGGTATGCAACCAAAAACTGTATTCCTTCCAATAGTCCCACTGCATCAGCTATACGTTCTCAGGCGGTACCAAAATAGCACCCTTACTTGTTTCAGCTCACAATTTTATTGTTAGCCGCACATGATCAATTATAGCTTGTCCTTATACTTACTCACATCTATTACCTCAAAAGGTTTCTTAATTTTAATATATATGTAATTGAGTAAATCTCATTTAACTCAGGGTAAGCACAAGCTTTAGTTCTGAGTTGCCAAATCAGTTCTAGTTTTTCCAAATATAAGGATTCTGGGCCCCCTCTCCCATCTGGGATAACACTGTCTATTGCCTTAAACTTAAAGGTGTGGTCCATGCGTTCTTGTCTGTGTCTACTCAAGGCATTCTTCAAGTTCCCCTTCTTTATGTGGTACAGGTGTTCATAGACTCTTTCTCTAAACTTCCTGTCAGTCTTTCCTATGTAGAATGCCGGACATTCCTGGCATTCGGCTACATAAACTACAGCTTTAGACTGACAGTTTAGTTTATGTTTAATCTTGTATTCCCTGCCCCTGATGGTAAAGGATGACCCAGTTATTATATATGAACAATAGTGGCACATATTACATTTAAACATGCCATTCCTATTCCCATACATTGGTGTTGCATTTTTGGATTCCAAGATGTTTTCAAATTTGGACCTCGCTTGAAAACTAATCTGGGTGGGCCTTGAATCCTGGACCTCGTGGTTGAGTCATCCCTGATCACATCCCAATTCTTATTAATGATGCTCATAATCTCATAGGCATCTATGCTAAAAGGTGTAATCAGGCTACCTTGGCCAAATTTGTTCATACTTGAATCAGTGTTCAGTTCTGTCACCATGTTTATCACTGTGTTTTTCTTATCTAATATTGGTTTATAAACACTCCTTGATCTCTTCTCCGGGAGCTCTTCCAATAGTTGGTTCAATAGGTAGTTAGGGTAACCCCTGCTGGAAAACATTCCTTTCAGTTTTTTACATTCATTGACAAAGTCACATTCCTTAGTTACCATCCTTGCTGCCCTTACTATTTGTCCCTTCACCACAGATCTCTTTTGGTGAAGGGGGTGGCAACTACTAAAATGTAAGAGTGCATTTGAATATGTTTCTCTTCTATAAATAGTTGCTGAGTAGCATCTATTTATGTAGTCTTTACTTAAATTTACTTCCAGGTATGCTATGTTGTCTCTGCCATAATTAAAAGTAAAGGATAGAAAGTGTGTAGTGTTGTTGAAGTATGTTACTACTTCATCCGCTTGAGTTTCATCCCCTTCAATTAGCATAAAAATATTGTCCAAGAAACGGGTGTAGCAGTGGATCTGGTGGGGTCTGCCCTGATTTCTTAACATACTCTTCTTCCCAGTAAGCCATCACGAGGTTTGCTAGACTAGCCCCACAAGAGGAACCCATTGCTACCCCTATTTTTTGTGGTAGGATATGATATGATAACTTAAATTTCCTCAATGAGTGCAATTTCTTCTACTGGTGCCCCTTTCTTGTGTAATATGCTACTGACCCATTCTACTCCCTGTTGGTGGGGGATTGATGAATACAAGTCCTTGATGTCCACTGTCAGGAAGTTCAAATCTTTATTGAATTCCAATTTATTGATATTAGATAGACAACTCCAAGAGTCCTTACATATTTGCCCCTCTTGCTTAACATATTTCTTTAATATATGATCCACAAATTTAGCACAGGAATATGTGATACTATTCTTGGAATCCACTAGGGGTCTCATGAGTGGATCAGACAGGCTCTTGTGTATTTTGGGAATTCCAAAAAGTACTGGTATTTTTGGTGGTGGCATATTTAAATAATTAAATTGGTCTAAATCTATTTTTCCTTCAATGAACATGACATTTAGTCACACTTGTATCAAATTATAAGCTGCATTAAGCTCGTTTCTTGAAACTTCAGCATACACATTACTCTCCAAAATCTTAAACATTTTAGTTGCATAATCTATGTGATTCATAAGCACAAGCCCACCCCCTTTGTCTGGGTGCATTACCCTGACATGGGCTCGTCTAAGTAAGGTCAATGCTTCTTTTTCTGTTTTGGTAATGTTACTTGATTCACCATACAAATACTTGTTAAGGTCAATGCTTCTTTTTCTGTTTTGGTAATGTTACTTGATTCACCATACAAATACTTGTTGTTGTTAAGACAATTAATTATGTCAAGCTCACAAATCTGTTCATACAGTGCTAGTGTAGGGTGTAGTGGGGGGGGGGGGGTTATAAGTACTAGCAATATGCAATATATTCAACACTTGGTTATTTTGACACAATAACACTGCCAAATTAAATTTCCTTACAAATAATTTTAAATCAATTAATGTGTTAGACAGGTCCGCTCTGCAAGTTGTTACAAAGGTATGCCCCTTAGCAAGTAAATCAACTAACATTGAATTAATAGTCAAGTCAGAAAAATTAAATACGTTAAAGTCCATTTCCATATTATAAATAATGTCACAGGTACAAGAGTCACTTACTGCAAGGTTACTTAATGGTTCCAATTGTTCTTGCTGTTGTAGTAAGTCCTGGTAGTCAGTGGCCTCAAGTTGTAGGTTGAGGCTACTTGACAAAAATTTTGACCCTCTTCCACTGTAAAATTGACCATATTCGGTTGCTCACTGTTGAGGTTATTTGTCCCCTTCTTTGCTGTGCTCTGTTAGTGCCTTTATTCCCCATTGTTGCACAATCGTGCCTCTGTTGGAAACTAAAAGGAATGTTTTCCAGCAGGGGTTACCCTAACTACCTATTGAACCAACTATTGGAAGAGTTCCAGGAGAAGAGATCAAAGGGTGTTTATAAACCAATATTAGATACGAAAAACACACTGGTAAACATGGTGACAGAACTGAACACTGATTCAAGTGTGAACAAATTTGGCCAAGGTAGCCTGATTACACCTTTTAGCATAGATGCCTATGAGATTATGAGCATCGTTAACAAGAATTGGGACATGATCGGGAATAACCCAACCATGAGGTCTAGGATTCAAGGCCCACCCAGATTAGTTTTCAAGTGAGGTCCAAATTTGAAAAAATCTTGGAATCCAAAAACGCAACACCAAAGTATGGGAATAGGAACGGCATGTTTAAATGTAATATGTGCCACTATTGTTCATATATAATAACTGGGTCATCCTTTACCATCAGGGGCAGGGAATACAAGATTAAACATAAACTAAACTGTGAGTCTAAAGCTGTAGTCTATGTTGCCCAATGCCAGCAATGTCTGCCATTCTACAAAGGAAAGACTGACAGGAAGTTTATTGAAAGATTCTACGAACACCTGTACCAGATAAAGAAGGGGAACATGGAGAATGCCTTGAGTAGACACAGACAAGAACACATGGACCACACCTTTAAGTTTAAGGCAATAGACAGTATTATCCAAGATGGGAGAGGGGGCCCAGAATCCTTATATTTGGAAAAACTAGAACTGGTTTGGCAACTCAGGACTAAAGCTTGCGCTTACCCTGAGTTAAATGAGATTTACTCAATTACATGTATATTAAAATTAAGAAACCTTTTGAGTTAATAGATGTGAGTAAGTATAAGGACAAGCTATAATTGATCACATGCAGATAACAATACAATTGTAAGCTAAAACAAGTAAGGGTATTACTGCCTAAGAACATATAGTCATAGGAAAATTAGTAGTTCTGATGCTGTTTGTTTTGCAAATGTGCAATAGGTTAATCAAAACAGGGTCCAGGGATGCCTTGTATGCCAGGCAAAGATCAATTCTCAGAAGTTTGTATGATACCGAATAAAGGTGCAGGGCTTTGAGGTGATCAGTCTAGGACACTGTGTTTACTCGCTGTGTTCTTTTTTCCTAAGGAACCTTTCTGGACATTCTAGTTCCTGTATGTGTCCAGTCAGGTGCATACTGAAGGAGACATTATACTCTATGATGGGTCTGATGAGAGCCAGGTACAGTAGTAAGATATCTCTGGACCTAGATGCCATGCCGTTATTTATAATTTGAGCAACATGGAAGGATTTTCTTACTACCTTGGACATGTTTGAAGGCCAGGTTAGTATCTACATGAGTTCCAAGATTCCCTACTAGTGAATCAACTTTTAGGGGTGTTTTATTGATAACGTAGTTACCTGGGGGTGGTCGACTTTCCCATAGGTACTGTAATGCATTTCTTGGTATTGAGTTTTAAGCTATTGCTTTGTCAACAAGTGTTTTTCTCTGTTAGACCTTCCTGAAGGGTGTTCTCATCTTGGGAGAATTCAATGACTGCTCTTAGTTTGCAATAATCTGTGAACCTGGTTAGCCAGAGGCTTTTGACATTGGGTTTAACATCTGAGAAGTAGATGTCAATAAGGAGTGGACACAGCACAGACCCCTGAGGGACCCCACTTTTACCAAATGAGGTGGCCTCACTGATCTTAACCTCTTGTGTCTTATATGTGAGCCAGCTAACTACCCAGCTTGTTATATAGAGGTTTATTCCTAGTTCCCTAAGTTTGTTTTAATGCCTGAGTGGGGTATTGTATCAAATGCTTTAGCCAATCTAGGTAGGCAGTATGTACTGTTTTCCACTCATTCATTGCCTTACTGACCTGTTCAAAGAATTCCACAAGGTTCAGTAAGCATGACCTTCCTTTGACAAAGCCAGACTGGGATGGGTTTAATGTCTGGAGGTAGCATATGCCCTTGGTGATAATTTCCATGATAATTCTTTCAGTGTCTTTGCAAATAAGACTAGTCAGACTAATGGGACTGTAGTTTCCAGGATCTGTTGAAGGTCCTTCCTTATGAAGGAGGATGACTGTTTCAGTCCTCCATTCTCAAGGCACAAAGCCTATTTTAAGACTATAGTTAAATAGTGACTCCAGGGGTCCTGAAAAGTTGTATTTTAGACTGTTAAGGAGGCATCCTGGGATGTTATTGGGGCTCACTGATGCTGTGATCTTGGCTTTAGTGAGCACTAATCAGTACACATTCCCTAGTTATAACTGGAGTAGTAGTAATGTTTGAGGGTATTTCTTGGGGAATGGTTGGAGGTGAGGGGGTAAAGTTAAAACTGAATTTGTCCACTAACAAATTTGCTATAGCACCAGGCTTGGTGAATGTGGCATCATTAACCCCCAATTCAGCTCATTACTGTGTGCTGCCTTGAAGTTTCTTACATAGCTGAAGAAACCTTTATAGTTATCTTTCACCTGGGAGGCCATCTTAAGCTCAAAGTTTGATTTTGTTTGACCTAATTAGCCCTCTTAATTGCTTGTTTATTTTGATGAGGGAGTTTTTATCATTATTGGAATTACCCTTCCTGATTTTTGCTTTAATTTTTTTCTTTAGTTGTCTATCCTGTTTAATTTGGGATGCTACCAGAGAAATTTCTTTCTGGGGTTAGTTCTGGGCTTACTTCTGGAAGGTACAGCAGCCTGTTTGCAGCCAATAACATGATTGTACTGAGTTTCTGACAGAAGTTCAGTGCAGACTGCTGTGTTGTCAGCATTTGGAGGGGCATTGACGTTTGACAAACCATAACTTAATAAAAGTTAATTTGCTTTGGAATAGTTTCTAACTGTTACTGGTTTTACTGAGATTATGGAATTGATTTTGATTTCAAAATAAATAACTTGATGGTGGTCAGACCTTATCAGAGAGGATGAGATATGGTGGAGTGCAGCTTTCTCCCATATTTGTGAGTACAAGGTCCAGTATGTTGGAGCCTTTATTAGGCATATTCACTATTTGGTCAAGAGTGTTTGTTTTTATGAAGTCCAGGAATATCTGTGTCTGATTTGATGCAGTGTAGGATTCCCAGTCTGTAGAGGAGTAATTAAAGTCTCCCATGAGTAGCTTACTAGGCTGGATGGTAAGTATCTCAACTAGGTCCAAATATGCATTGCAAGCCTCTTGAGATATGGACAGTGCCCAATATCTGGCTAGGATATGGTACAGAAGTTTGTCTATGGTGATGTGCACATGGAGAAACTCCATCACATCATCCTGTTTGGCCAATAGGCATGTGTGTCATGGATATATATATATATATATATATATATATATATATATATATATATATATATATATATATATATATATATCAACACACCTCCACCTTTAGCATTTGTCTGTGTAGCCACTGGTCTAAAAGTGTAGAAGGCACTGAAATTTTGCACTGTTGGGGTACTATTTGGCGCTTTAAACTATGTTCCGGTAACTGCACAGATTTCTATATTGTAGAGTGTGAGGAGGGCTTGGAGGGAGTGTAATTTTTTTTTTTTATTATTTTTATTTAGGCTTCTGGCATTGAGCAGTAGCACCTCAAGGTTCAGTTGAGTTGATTTTGTTATGTCAGTAGGTTTGTCAATTTGGCATTGCCTAGAAAAGGCACCATGGGGGTGGATACTTTTTTAGCCAGTATTTGAAAGCCTAGAGGGGATATATGCAGGCCATTCTTGACAAACAACATGGTCTCTTAACCATGTCCTCTCAAGCTGACAAATATTGGATCCCCTTAGAATGACACCAGAAAGACAGCCAATTGCTGAAATATTTTTTTGCTCATATTGGGGCATTGTCCTCCATGATGATAATATGTTGCTTAATACTAGGCTCATATCAGCCTGAGACATATAGTCTGAGAGCTCCATAATGTTATTCTTTATATAGTCCCGGAAGGTACATCTCAGGTCATTTAAACCTACATGGACTATGACAGAATCAGACTAGTACCTGTGGACTCATGATTTGGCAGATCGTGGCTCCAGATATGGTTCATGGATTAGTACTAGGCTAACTGCCCTTCCGAGCAATTTTAAGCCTAGCCAATTATCCCTTGTGAGACTCAAACCCTACACCTTGTGTTTGTAAGGCAAACACCTTAACCATTAGGCCACCCTCCCAACCCTTTAAGCAGCTAACTGTTATAATCTCCTTGTTTGGTCTAGTTAGAGGGGCATAAGTATATCTTACAATGGAGTCCCTTATAATGAGAGTCCTGGGAAGTATATTTTCTTGCTTTACGGGCTTGACTGTATGGGTAGCCTGAAGTGTTGTTTTTTCTGAGTGCCTTTGGACTTGCTGAAGCATAACTTTGCCAATAAGTGATCTAATCAATCTTTGTTGTTTAGCAAGATTGTTTTTAATTGCCTCAACATACGTTAGTTAATGTGTGCGAGGTGGGTATTATGTGTGTTGTTTCAACAATCTGATGTGTGATTATATGCAACAGTGTAACCTCCAGTGTCATTGTTTAAGTATACCTCTCACATACTGTATCTGCTTCTTTAAGGATTAAGTGCTTTTTGGCAAACATGAGACAATTGCTACATTGTCTCAGGATGCCCATATCCACCAAGCTGGCTACAGGGGAGTTAGGAAATTGCATATCCATAGTGTCCAATCCTTTGATTTGTGAGCTACATGGGGGTGTTGTATTGGGGTTAGAAAGCTATTAAGGGTGCTTTACTTGTGCAGATCATACTAAACAGTATTAAATTCTGCTAACTTTAGTGTTTATGCAACACTGAATTTTACTAAATCTGTAGGCATTTCCACTGGGCACTCATCTATCTGCTCTAAACTTGTCAGAGCACAAGGGTTTTGCTCTGTATTTACTGCTTTACATGGTACAGATTTATGAATCATTCTGTAGGGAAAATTTGCTTTCTAAGTGCTACTGTACCTGGCACTGCTATCCACCATTGCACAGTAAGCATCTCTGTGCAAATGTGCAGAATTTATAGCAGCACAGAAAAAAAGAACAGAAAATTAACTAATGAGCCCTCTGGCCAGTAAAACATTTACACAATGAGCCCTTTTGTGTGTTTCCTAACTCAGATATACCAGGCAAACACCTCCTGCCACAAGATGAATAAATCAAGACCTGCTAATGTAAAAACGCAGTAGAAGAGACCCACAAGTGCAATGCTGCTATATACTAATTAAACAACTATCTGGTTATTCCCTTGCTAAAGGAGATTTCAAGACAATTTAACAGCAGTAACAGTGACAGGAAGAACAATTTTTGTTACAAAAATAAGTGAAATGCACAAAAAATAATGCAGGAAACACTAGCAATCACACAAAATAACTTAAGCAAGACTGAATTAGCAATCAAAAGTACTTAGCTTTGCTTAGATGGCACTGGATACAAGTAAAAGACTTCTGGAGCACAAGCTAGGATCTTAAGTTTTGCTGAGCTTTGGGAAAATGAGCAGGAGACAATGTGTAAAAAAGAGGGGTTTACTCAAGAGCTTTCTCTAGGTATAGAAATGTTCGGTTGGACTCTTTCTTCATCTCTGGTTTCTTCTCTTCTATCTCCCTCACTGCAAACATTGAGTTAGTTATGTTGAATCCTGATCTGAAATTGAACTGCTCAGCTCCCATTTTACTTTCTGCTACTCTGTGTACTCATTTATCAATCACTCTCTCTAGCATTTTCATGCAGTATGACAGGAATTTGATACCTCTATACTGCCTACAGTATTGAGTGCCCACTTTCTTCTTGTAGGTTAGTACAGAGAATGCATATTCTCCAGTCACCTTTAATACACCTTTCTCTCTGTACTCCTACTAGTATCCGTTGGGCTCATTTCTACCTAACTGAGTCAACAGCTTAATCATATTTGCTGCGGCCTCAATCTGAGTCAGCTGCTTTCCCTGACTTCATTTCTTGGTGATGTTCTAACTTCTTGTCGGGTGGGCTATTATTCCTCTTTCGGTGCAAGCTATGTAGGGGATATCAAAATTTCTTTGGCATTTTCTTCATTCAGATGCTGCTGGAAGTACTCTTCATTTATGCCTTAGACATCTTGTGGACTGATGAGCGAGTAATTGTTGGAATCCCTAATATATATATATATATATATATATATATATATATATATGTATATATATATATATATATATATATATATATATATATATATATATATATATATATAGTCTGATGACTACCTTATTTCTGTCTTTGCCTTGCAACCTGGTAGAGCCTCTGTACCACTTTCTCAGTCATTTTCTGGAAGTTGGTAGGGTGCTTCTAATGCCTTGCTCTTTGCTATTGTGACTTCTCATTTAACTTGTTTGTTGATAATCAGCCTTCTTTCTTAGCCTGATCCATCTGTTCTAACTCACACTATTTCCTGTATTCCTCATTTATTGTGAAAACTTCCTGGAGTTTTATATTCCACTGCAAGCTCCCCTGCCTTATTCCAACCATGGCTCTACATATTTTTATTGTCTTCACATATGCTGTTTTGAGGTGCTGCCATTTTTCTTCAACTCAAACTATTTCCTCTTTTTCCCAAGGTGCTACAGACCTGGGCATTTCATGAAGTTATTGTGCTTCCTATCCAGTCAACTTTTAAGTAATTTGGTAATGTAGATGATCAAAAAATAAAATAAAAGGCTGAATACTTAAAGAATAGCTATTCCCAAGTTAATTCTTAACTTCCTAGATGTGTGCAAATGTGATGTACCTTTTTGTCTTTAGTGAGGTTGGATACATGTACGATATACAGTATGCTATTTATTTCCAACGGGTCTCAAGACTTAATTGCTGATGACCACTTCTTCCCTTAAATTACAAATATGAGTTATCTAATGCTGCAGCTGGTAAGCATTTGTCAACATTAGGAATCCATTTAAACTTGGTCTGTTCCTCTTCTTATGCAGCTTAATAATACAGAGATGAAACTGCACCAAACCACACAAAAGTCCTCAAACAGCTGCAGCAGGGACAGCAATAAACTGTCCCTCTACATTTGTAGTTAAATACACTTACAACCTATACATAAATTTCAAACCAAATATTCTTACATGACTATGATCTATCAAATCACTTCCTAAAAGCATAAACAAATAAATCCACACTGAAATTAATCCTGGAACATAAAACCAGTTTACACATGCACGCACACACACAAACACATGCACGCACACGCACGCACACATGCATGCACACATGCACACACACACACACACACACACACACACACACACACACACACACACACACACACACACACACATGCACGCACACACACACACACACACGTACATACAATCAAACAAAAAAATGCCAGCTGAAGCTACAATTTATGACGATCGTGCCATGAATTGTCCCAATATATGCCATCATTTTTTGATACAGGCACTACTGATGATGATGTCTATATTCTTTACTAACACCTTAATGAAACTTTTGGATAACTAAACCGCCGAAGTGGCATAAAACAAGATTTACTAAATTACTTTGACTAGATGAGAGATGCAGAAACCTCATGAAAAATAAGAATAAAGTGGAAAGAAATTATAAATTAAATTAATTATAGAAATTAATTTAGCATACTATGCATCAAATAATTTACTACAAATATTGTTATATGACTCCTACACAGAAGAAAAGTCTTGGTGCAGCAGGAATAATGATTGACCACCAGTATACATTATATCTGAGAGCTCCTTTTAATGGCCTTTACACAAATAAAGTAAAGTGTATAGGAAAATGCAGTCCGATATATGTAGGACATTATGCAGTTGTGTTACATGAAGGAATGCATTAATACTGAAGCCTAGGGAATGCTGTACCATTGTGTGACAAATCATAATTATAATTTCAAGTTGTGTCCCTGCAGACATACTGTATGTATTTCATCCATATACACGTGAACTGACTATAATAGTCATAATACCAATCATACCTCTCAACTATACAGATTTTCGCAGAATGTCTAGATTTGTGCCTCATATTTTTGGTCCATTTTCCATAAAATTGTGATTTTTCTGGAAATTAGTTGCAAATCATTAAAGACTGAAGTTGGAAAATAATGACAGAGATTTGAGTTTCAGACTTCACAACCTTCACAAAATTCTTGCTAATGTAAAACCTGTTATTATATCAATTTTCAAAGTTTGTAAGAGCAATATTTAAAAATTGACCCTATTTTTGGGCCTTTGTCCCACTTTTATTTATGGCTTTGTCCAGATTTTTTGCTCTAAGAGGTTGAGAGGTATGACCTACCAATGCAAACAGATTGCAACATGGAGCCACTAACAACTCAGTCACTGCTATATAACAGAGTGTCACTAGCAGTGTGTGTGTGTGTGTGTGTGTGTGTGTGTGTGTGTGTGTGTGTGTGTGTGTGTGTAGTGCAAAAAATAAGTTTTATTGACATTAGTATACCTGGACATATGGCTGTTATAACCACAGTTCAGAGAAATGTGAGCCATAATATGTGGCCAGGGATAGGCTGGACTTTATACAGTATGCTGAGGCGAGTTATATCGAATGAGTTTCTATCTGATGTGCATCTAAACGTGTAATTTATGTGAGCATTTAGACCACCCTTCCATGATATCCTTTATGGTCTGCCTGTTTCATAGTACCTTATGAGTGAGGCAACATCTGAACATACAAGTATGAGCAGTGACTGGTACATGCATTCATGTCAATTTGTTATCCTGATTACTGTGCAGACAGCCTTGGTCATCATATCTCTGTACAACTATTTAAATGCCACACTGATTGCCACATAGGGACTGCACTGTACTATTGTGCTGCATTCCACTCTGCAGTACATGCATGCAGGGAATGCAGCAGAGAAAATTATTCACTTTGTATGTACACAGATCTCTTTTTACACCATGCCAGAAAAGGGTGAAAAATATGTGTTGGTAATATGACTACAGCTTTATGTTATCTGATAGGTTATATATTGTCTGACCCACAAGCTGTTCTGTGGTCACCTTCTTCTATTTCATGCTATTCAATACGCCACTCATCAATGCAGTATCTTTTGCTTTTGATAGTGCTTTTAGTACTTGATTTGTATGACAGCTGGTGTGGGTCAGTTTTGATTATTTCATGTGGGCTAGGCATTTTGGGGAGAAAGGTAAAGTTTGAACTGAATTTACCAGCCAGCAGATTAGCTATATCTTCAGCTTCAGTGAAGGTAACATGGTTCGCAGTCAGCTCAGTACATTGCTGTTTTGTACTCCTGAGATTACAAACATAACTAAAAAAAGCCTTGCAATTTTCTTTAGCTTGAGTAGATATTTTTGCATTAAACTTGGCTTTGCTGCATTTACCTACAGAGTATACTAAGTGTACACTGTGTACATGATCTGCATTTAAGAACATCTCTACCAATTTTTTTTCTGCTTTCTAGTCACTCAAAAAGATTACACTAAGTGTACATGTAGTCTACACTTTGTGGTACCTTTATGAATGCCCCTTGATAATTAAGGCTGCAAGAAAATCAATAGGAAAACTAAAAATAGGAGGAAGAAGGTGTGAGTTATGCTTGTGTTGTCTATTCTCTCAGAATGATGTAGACATTAATGAATGCCAGGGTGCAAGTTTTTGTTTCATTTAAAGATGAGAGCTATTTCGTTTTGGTGCAACTTTTTGTTTCATTTAAAGATGAGAGCTATTTTGTTTTGGTATTCGTCTTCCTACATTTGGCCAAAAATCTTTTCTTTTTATTGTACAGCTTGTTAATATTATAGTTCCATGGGGAGCTTGTTTCTGGTGATTGTTCTGCACTTGAATCTACATGGAATAGCTGTATCTATGCAGCTGTTTACATGCCGGCATAATTTGGTGGTGTATGACAGTGTATGTTCTGGAGAGTTTTCTGGATTTGGTGGGGATTTGACACTGGCCATTGAATAAGTTTAGAATAGATAGTTTGTCTTAGAAAAGTTTCTAAAGGAACCAAGAGAGGAGGGGGCCTCTGGTTTCAGTTTTATTTTGAAGGAGATGGCTTTATGATCAGACCTAACAAGGACAATGATACGCAAAGGATGGTATAATATGCACCCCCATATTTGTAATGACAAGGTCTAAGATGTTGTTTGCCTTAGTGGATGCTCTGACTAATTATTCCAGGACATTTGTATTCACAAAGTCCAGGAATCTCTGTGCGTTTGCATTTGTGGTGGTGTAGGTTTCACATTTTAGAGTTGGGTAGTTAAATTCAGCTAGAAAAATGGTACTGGGTTTACTACAGAGAGACTACAGTTCTTGTAGATAGGTGGTGTGGCTTTCTTGGGTCATAGAGGGAGTTTTATACATACAGATACATACACAGAAATATTCAAGCATGGGCAATAATGCCCTTCTTGCCTGTCATTACACCAAAACAGTTGTTTCCATATTAAGTGTCCAGGTTGTTCTTAAAAATATATATAAACTAGTACTTCCTTTAATGTAATTTGGTAGTCTATTCCATGCATCTGCTGCGCTCTCAGAGAACTAATTAGTACACTTCTCATTCCTGTAGAATCTTTTACATCGCTTGCTTCTAAATGCCCTATATACCTGGATAAGGTCTCCTCTTAAAAATCTGTATGAGACACTGTATCAGTTCAAATATTTTAGTCTTTCATAATAGTTTAAATTTTCTCATCCATGGATACCCTTGGTATATTTCCACTGTACTCTTTCCAGTTTACTCAAGCTTATTTTACTATAAGGTTTCCATACTGTTATTCTATATTCAGGTTTGGGTCCAATGTAACTAACAAACAATTACTTAATTTCTGGTTTATTAGGTTTTATAAATCTTTTTATACAACATTTAGTTCTATAACTATCATTAACCAATTGGTTGATATGATTAGAAAAACCTAAAATGTGGATATACCCATATGATTAGAAAAAGTAAAATCTGGATCTACCCATATACCAAGTCCTTAAATGAATCTGCAATTTCAATCACTGTGTGCTGTATTAAATATTCACCTTTCAATTTATGCCTCCCAAATCTCATATGCTTAGTTTTATGTGTTTATCAACATGTTATTCTCCTGTGCCACATAGTCAATTTAGTCAAGTTCTTTTGCAGACATACCATAACTGTAACACATTTAATCAGTTTACTTCAAGTCATCTGCATACAAACTGTAGAACATCTCAGATGAAAAAGATCTAAAAGATACAATCTAAACAAGTATGGGCCTAGGATAGAGCCTAGTGGGACATCCTGACTGCAACCAATAATTTCACCTGTCCAATTACTGTATGATACTTTCCATGTCCAATTTGTAAGCCATGAAGCTATCCATCTTATCAAGAATACATTGGTACCTAGTTGTTCTAATTTATTGATCAGTGTTTTGGGTATGATCCTATCAAATGCTGAAGTTAAGTCAATATATATTACATCAGAACACAGATTTTCATTCACAGCAGGTGTTATATTGCTGTAGAACATGAGGTTGCAGGTGGTAATAGATCTATTTTCAGCATATGCAAGCTGATATATGGTTTCAAGTCCCATCCTTTCCAATTCTGACAATAACTTATCCAATCTTACCTTCTCCATTACTTTTCCACAACATGAAAGTAGGCTTAAGGGACTGTATGACTCTGGATTTATTCACTTCTCCTGCCATATTCTTGTCAATTTCTTCAATGTCTTTCTTACTGACTATTTTCTTTTGATATTATTCTATTACTTTGTATCACTATCTTAATGATGTTATAAGGGGGTAATCCAGTATTTTGTGGATGTTTAACAATGCTTTCCTCTTGCTAGTTTATATGGTTGTAAATGAAACCATAAACATGTCACTTAGGTTCCCCATTTCCCTGTCAGTGAGATGCAGACCATTACATTGCCATCTTCCTGTACACCTACAAATGAGTGCCCAGTCCTGCTCTTGTTTTCTGTTTGATCATGTACGACTAACTGCATCAGAAGTCTTCTGTGCTATGCAAATAATTGTCAGCAGTTTGTCTTTGCAATCTATACTTTCTAGCTATGACATAGACATACACCATAACACCCTTTTCCTTTCCTGACTTATGACTGTCCTTCAGATTATTCGGCCTTCCCAGAGGAAGATCTTCCTTCTCATCTGAGGTCTTGTACCACTGTACTATGGTTCTTCTCCATGATGTTTCTTCCTATTCTTCATCTTTCTCATGACAGAGATAAATTGTGGGATGGACATTTGGAGTTCTATATGTTTTTTCCCTAACTCTGACTGTCTCAGAGCCCTATGTGTCCAGTTGCTATTCCTTTTTAGTAACATCTGGCGATAATGTTTTAGGCCCCAGGGTAACAAAGCTATGTCCTAGTTTTTGGACATTTATACTCTGATGAGCTGCCTCTTCTTTCAGTCCAGAGTCTAGAGAAAATCCAGTTACATTTTACCGAACATCTTCCTACAGAGTGATGCTGCACAACCACCGCATTCTATCACCACTCTTATATCCTGCCTAATTATTCTATAACAACTGGCTTTTCACAAAATTTAACTTCACCCTTTACCATTACGGCCCAGTTTGCCAAATGTGAGTAAATCCCACTATAACACTTTCTGTTGCCAAGGATTGTTGTGTAACTAGGTTACTTTAACAGGATGGCAAAACAATCCAATTAAAATTACGGTGTTGCTTCTTTTCTTTCTGGGTTGTATAATGGAATTTCCCTGAAGTGTTGTTTGCTATCCATACATGAACAGAGATATTTGTCTAGCAGTTTAGTCACCTGTTTCCAAAGCTGACCATTCAATAAAAAGTAGAATAAATTAATCTTTACTGAAACTGCATGGCAACTAATTATTAACAGGTACTGACCTGAGCTCTGCATCCCCTTTACTGGGCATAGATATATAAACACCTGCTATGGTACTCTCTAAGTCAGTGCACACTGCATGTATAAACTTAAATGTCTCTTTGTTGGTCTGTCCTTGTAGAATTTAGGATACATTGTCTGCGCTCTTTCATGGACATTTTTCTCATCTACACTCAGTTATGTTTTGTTCTTTAAATCTGCTCTGCAGGACTGAACTTGGAATGACAGTTGTTCTTTTGGCAGTAATATCTACTCACCAGCTGGGAAAGCCCAGGTATTGCAGTGTTCACATTATGGATGAGAAGCATATGACCCTGCCAACGAGTCCATGCATATTATATGAGAGTGAGGTTTAGAGAGAAGCATACCCTTAAAGGTTCAGCACTGCAGGCATTGCATTGCATTTTCATCCAAGATTAGTGCTGCCAGGATTACTCAGAAAATTCCCAAACCTGGTTGGATAAAAGGCATGATCCCTAAATCTTTCGTCATCTCCCTCTCTTTGTTCAAGAATATCAGGGTCTGGAGAAATGAATGGAAGCTTGATGATCACAGTTGGGAGGGTGGTGGAGAATATTTATTTAACATTTGTTTACTGGGAAAGTCCAACTTGGAACAAAGCCAATTTTCAGCAAAGGCCTGGGGAGAAATGCTCCACCACACATTTTTGAATTGTGGGAGGAAACTGGAGCACCCAGAGGAAAACCACATTAATGCAGGGAGGACATGCAGAGTCCACACAGCAGGCACCACAGCCAAGAATTAAACTGGAGAACCTCTTGCTGTGAGGCAACAACACTACCGTTGCAACACTGCACTGTCCAAAATATACAGATGATAAAATATTAATTCTGTTTTTTTTTCAGTATCTGTTTAAGTCTGTTTCCTTTTCAGCATATTCACTAATTACTCGTTAGATGCATTCATTTTCCCATCATGCATACACAGGTATGTGACCATTTAATTATGATTTCATTGCACAATTTCTCTTACATATTTTATTTGCCACACTCCTGAATACTTGTCATATTTAATTATATTTGTATATATATATATATATATATATATATATATATATATATATATGTATATACATATATATATATATATATATAATATATATATATATATATATATATGGGTCCACTTCTTAATTTTGAGAGATTACAATCTCGATAGTCATAATATTGAACCCAGAATCACAAGGTTGTGAAATCTTGAAATTAATAAATAAAAAATAAAAAAAAAAAATACAACTGCTAAAACCATGTTTTTGCAGGGGGGCAAGCCCCCCTGCACCTACCACATCCCCTGCAACCTAAATATACTGTCTTCAAGATCGCTGTACAGTGAAGAGAATGTACATTTCTATACAGTGTGGAATGAAAACATTACCGTTCTCTTCACTGTAGCGCGATCTCAGAGTCAGTATATTTAAGTTGTAGGGGGTGTGGGGGAACAGCCTCCACATTGGTGGTATAGTGGGGTTTGCCCCCCTGCAAAAACATGGTTTTATATGAGATTGCATAACCTCGAGATTTTGGCCTTGATTTAATGAATCTCGTGATTATGAGATTTCGAAATTAAGAAGTGGACCCATTTGTATGTATGTGTGTATATATATATATATATATATATATATATATATATATATACATATATATATAATTATATATATATATATATATATATATATATATATATATATATATATATATATGGGTCTACTTCTAACTTTCAAACTTGCAGAATGTCAAATCACTTATGGTTGAGACCATAAAATCTACGTGTTGAAAGCTTGAAAGTTAATTAAAAAAAAAAATGTATGACCCCCCCCCTGCACCCCTCACACCCCCTGCTAACTGAATATAAAACAAATGTAAACAAATGCAAATATACCAACTCTGAGATTGCACTACAATGAGGAAAATGGTAAATATACTGTTCCGTTCTGTATGGCAATCTCCATTTAAACGGTTCAAACTTTCAAAATGTCAATGTTATGGTCTCGACCATAAGCAATTTAATGTTCTTAAAATTAGAAATTTAAACGTAGACCCATATATATATATATATATATATATATATATATATATATATATATACACACACACACACACACACACACACACACACACACACACACACACACACACACACACACATACACTCACACACACACATATATAGATACATACGTATAGATAATAGATATAAATATATGGTTGGGTACCACAGCAATGTTGAAGAACAAGCTATACAAGCTATTCAAACCATGAATAAAGTCATTGAACTGAATATATTTTGAACAGGGGATCTGGACACATGCTCGACTAGCATATGTCCGAATCACAAAACATCGAACACACATACATGAAAGCGCTTAGCATCGACAAGCGCTTCCGTGTATGTGTGTCTGTTTTGTAGATCGGACTACAGTGCGGTTAAGGGAAAATTCCCTTTTCCTCACTGTAGTGCGATCTCAGAGTGAGATTAATAAAGTAGGGGGGGGCGAAGACCCCCTGCAGAAATGTAGATTTTTTTTTAACTACACATGCACGGTGTTTTCGATGTTAAGCGCTTTCGTGTATGTGTGTTTGATGTTTTGTGATTCGGACATGTGCTAGTTGAGCATGTGTCCTAGACCCTTTGAACAGATGTGGTTGGAGACTGGTATTTTTGCAAGATCATTGAATATAAAGGACAGGAAATGTCAGTATATTTAAATAGCAGGGCATGTGGGGTGTGCAGAGAGACTTGCCCCTGCAAAAAACTTATTTTATTTTTTTGTTGTTGTTTTCTAGGTAGCCAGTTATTTGAACAGTTTTGTATGATGAAATGAACTTTGAATATGTTGCAGTCTGAGCAGTAATTGTGCACCCCCCCCACCCATACACAGATAGATAGATAGATAGATAGATAGATAGATAGATAGATAGATAGATAGAAATATAGACATAGATGGACAACTTACAGCAATCAATCACCAAGTTTGTCATGGGAGATGGGAAAAATGAGAAAACTCATGCAAATATGCAGAGGAGGTCATGGGTAAAGAAAAATGTAAAATACAGTAGTCAGTAAACCAGCATGCTTTTGGGAGGTGGAAAAAAACTCATGCAGGTATGAGGAGAACATTTAAACTCCACAAACACAATGACCAAAGATCAAGACTGAAACACAGACCTTCAAGCTGTGAGGCGATGCTGAATATTTAGCTACCATACTCTTTGCCTGTCTGTTAGGTATTTCCAGACTATGTTTCTTTATAAATTACACACCAGCAGTGAAATTTGGTTTAAGCATTATTCAACTAGAAAGGTATCAAAGGTCTTTCTGAAGAGTATTTAAGCCACATATTGTTTGATTCTTCCAAGTCCATTTCCTTATTGATGCAAAATGCAAATATGTAACAGATATATTGTTGTGAACTTTCAATGTTTTTTTTTTCACTGTAATCAACATTTTTATCATTCAGGGAAGAATAAATTTAAATCCTTGAATCTATGTCTATTTTTTTATTCATTTAATAATTATATTTAATACACTTCAATGTTCTATTTTCCATGTAATGATGCTGTTGCAAATGTAGGGGATTATGAGCACTTTGCCAAAGCTAACCGCATTATGATATAGTCCAGACAGGGATACCAAGAAATTCAACTCAAAATCAAAGCTCAAGAGGTGAATCTTGTCAGCTGTGTGAACACATAATATTAGGTTAGCACTGGTGAACCTCTCATAATTCTTTGTGATACACAGGGCTTTATCTGCTCCATGTACTACAAGTTACAGAAAAAATGAAAAAAAAAAATGCTAAGTGCTTTATCAACTTTCACAGCCATAAAACACTTAATGAGCACTTTCAGAAAGGGAGTGTAACACAGTCCCTTACGTTTACACTTACCTTCCATGCCCCTCAATGTCCAGATTTTCACAGAATGTCCAGAATGTTTGCCTCATGTGTCGGGTGTGTTCCTCATAAAGTCCATGGTTTTGGAACATATTACTGAGGACTGAAGGCACTAAATAATGGCATACATTTATGTTTCAGATTTCATATCGTTTTGAAAAATCAGACAAGCATACGTCCTGTTATTCTATTAACTTTATAAGTTTAGAAGGAAGTCAAGGACATATTACCAGAGGACAGCAGGCAGAAATAAATCTTTCATTGAGTCCCCGTCATTCATACTGGCAGATTTTACTGCCTAGCCTGAGACCCCACTTTAACAACTTCAACAGGGGGTGCTTAATATTTGTTAAGGTCAAGTGTAGCATCACTCTAGCGCTTAACTGATTTGTCTTTTTCCAAATATCAGAGTATATTCAGCATGCTCCATGTACTACATATTCATTCTCCAAGTACAACATTAATGTCTTTAAAAGTTATGGGGCTATTAATGGAAAACCACCATAGTTTGGTGTCTGTCTTTAACATGTAGAGGCATAATTTTTACTGATGACAGAAATGTTTTTTATGGCTTATTTTTAAATACTCCAACAAAATGATCTAGTTTATGAAACTGTATTACCTTAGATGTAATTAGACAGTTTATAACCTTTTCACCTTTCATTTTTTCACAGTTTCACCTGAAAGCTTAATTACTCAGAAGGTATGTGTGGGAGAGAAAGCTGAACTACCGTGCAACTTTAAAGTGGCAAAGGACTTCATGGACATGGTTTTAATGTATATACAGAAAGAGGTAGTAGGAAGAGATGAAGTCGTGTATGAGTATTCATATGGTAAGGAAATCAATACAAGCCAAAACGAAAAATATAAAAATCGATCAGTCAAGGTACTGAACAATTTTACCGTACACCTGAAAGATATTACCACAGAGGACAGGGGCCGTTACAAGTGCATTATCCTTCAGAAAACTGACAGTGGTTTGACTATGATCCATACCTCTACCATCGATCTGGAAGTTTATGGTAAGTTTTTTTTATTGATTTTGCTGTTAAAAGCTGTAACAGTTGGTGATGCAGTTGATTACAATTGGCAATGT